>NC_084749.1:16487108-16489608 GCF_033978785.1 Entelurus aequoreus | reverse complement strand
CACCGCTGCTGCTCACTGCTCCCCTCACCTCCCAGGGGGTGATCAAGGGTGAAGGGTCAAATGCAGAGAATAATTTCGCCACACCTAGTGTGTGTGTGACAATCATTGGTACTTTAACTTTTAACTTAATTTATTAAAGAATATTTCCGTTTGTAATTCAGTTACTTTTTTTTTAAAAGTAACAAGTTACTATAATTTCGTTTTTAGGTAACTTGCCGAGCATTGATTACAATTCTGAATTGATTCTTATTTTTCAAAAAATGCTTACATTTTTTTTTTTTTTTTAAAGCCAATCTGAATATATATGTCATATGTCAGAGCTTTTGCAACATATAGCCTGTTTTGAAAAGGTGTCCAAAGTGCGGCCCGGCGGCCATTTGTGGCCCGCAACTAATTTTTTCGACGTTCTGTGCCACATTCTAAAAATTATATTAAAAAAAACAAACATAAAAAGTGGCATAAAAGAGCAAACAGGTGTAATGTAAAGAGGACAAAGTTGAAACACAAAACAGACATGCAGGCGTTTTTTTCCCCTAAAAAATGTATGTACAGTATTGTACTGGTTTCCGATCATTTAAATTAATGGGAATTAAGAGTCGGGTCTGAATCGAATTGTCACCCTGAGAATCAGAATCAAAATGACTCGGAAGTTTTTGTAACATTCAAAATTCTTAAGTTCATGCATGTACTTACCTGACTTTTTTTTTTGGTTTTCTACAGCCATACCTCAGTTTTGCGAGGCCCCACTTTTTGTGGGCTTTAGTTTTTGCCGCAAATGTGTGCCAAGAGTTTGCTCGTTTTTTTTGCGGCCCATTTCGAATATCTTATGGCCCAAAAAAAACTGGGTGTAAGAAACAAGTTATAAGTTTTTGTGCGTATTATTCTGTTAAACCAATGACTCGGTCTCTGGACTTTTGCCATCATGTGGCCCAAAAAAGTTGTGAGTGCCAGCACCTTGATAAAGAATGTGAGTGTTGGCGACTTGTCCAGGGTGGACCCTGCCTTCCGCCCGAGTGTAGCTGGGATAGGCTCCAGCCCCACCGTGGCCCTGAGAAGGACAATACAAAGTTGCTATCCGTATGTCTCTCCCCTCCTCTCTTCCTTCGCCACTCTTTGGCGTCTTTGCCTTCAAATGTCTTCAATAAATGCAAACGTCAGGGACATGTGGTCAGGGGAGGCGTCACTTGTCATGATGAAAAATATAAAAACACAATTAAAATATATTATTTGTTGTTGTTTGATAAAGAAAATTATTTCAATGTTAAAATCCTCACATTTATTGGTGCAATACAATTTTGAGCAGTATTTTAGGTCAAAGCATAATGTTTGTGTAAATGTATCATTAAGTGCTTTAAGTACATAATGCTTGTGTAAGGTACTTTATTGAAACTAGAGATGTCCGATAATGGCTTTTTTGCCGATATCCGATATTCCGATATCGTCCAACTCTTAATTACCAATTCCGATATCAACCGATACCGATATATACAGTCGTGGAATTAACACATTATTATGCCTAATTTTGCTGTGATGCCCCACTGGATTGGATTGACTGGCAACACTAAATTGGCCCTAGTGTGTGAATGTGAGTGTGAATGTTGTTTGTCTATCTGTGTTGGCCCTGCGATGAGGTGGCGACTTGTCCAGGGTGTACCCCGCCTTCCGCCCGATGCCGCTGAGATAGGCTCCAGCGACCCCCAGCAACCCCAAAAAGGGACAAGCGGTAGAAAATGGATGGATGGATGGCCCCGCTGGATGCATTAAACAATGTAACAAGGTTTTCCAAAATAAATCAACTCAAGTTATGGAAAAAAATGCCAACATGGCACTGCCATATTTATTATTGAAGTCACAAAGTGCATTATTTTTTTTTAACATGCCTCAAAACAGCAGCTTGGAATTTGGGACATGCTCTCCCTGAGAGAGGTTGGGGGGGAGGGGTAGCGGGGGGGGTGTATATTGTAGCGTCCCGGAAGAGTTAGTGCTGCAAGGGGTTCTGGGTATTTGTCCTGTTGTGTTTATGTTGTGTTACGGTGCGGATGTTCTCCCGAAATGTGTTTGTCATTCTTGTTTGGTGTGGGTTCACAGTGTGGCGCATATTTGTAACAGTGTTAAAGTTGTTTCTACGGACACCCTCAGTGTGACCTGTATGGCTGTTGGCCATAGATATTATGTGACTGGGCCGTCACGCAAAGGCAGTGCCTTTAAGGTTTATTGGCGCTCTGTACTTCTCCCTACGTCCGTGTACACGGCAGCGTTTTAAAAAGTCATGAATTTTACTTTTTAAAACCGATACCGATGATTTTGAAACCGATATCGATAATTTCCGATATTACATTTTAAAGCATTTATCGGCCGATAATATTGGCAATCCGATATTATTGGACATCCCTAAACAATATGTATGTTTTCTCAAATTTAGTGGGTGTGGTTTATATACGGAAAATACGGTAAATAAGCACTTTTTCAGGCTACTTAAAGCACTACAAAACAGTGTTAT
>NC_084749.1:16429608-16482108 GCF_033978785.1 Entelurus aequoreus | reverse complement strand
TTAAACCATGAACATGTAAATACACGATTAATAATATTCCGCTTGGCGAAGCTAAAAAAACAGAAGCTAACCTAGCTGCGTAGCCAACGCGATAGCATCAGTCTCAAATGCAGATAGAAACTAAATAAAAAAAACCCTGACTGGATGGATAGACAGAAGATCAATAATACTATTAAACCATGAACATGTAAATACACGATTAATAATATTCCGCTTGGCGAAGCTAAAAAAACAGAAGCTAACCTAGCTGCGTAGCTAACTTAGATGCGGCGGCGGGCGTTGTACGCTTTTGACGACACCCCGGCCGCCATCAGAGTCGGCAAGAAACATATATTTCCCCAAAGTTACGTACGTCACATGCACATATCGACACGCACGTACGGGCAAGCGATCAAATGTTTGGAAGTCAAAGCTAGACTCACCGTAGTGCGTCTGCTATCCTGCTCAAAACACAACACAACCTCCTGGTGTTGGTGTTGCTGTAGTCCGCTGCTCCACCGGCTCCAACTTTCTTATTGGCAGTCTCCATTGTCCATTAAACAAATTGCTCAATCGCTTTATTAACAAGTGGTAACTGGTTGTAGTTCAAAAAGTAACGCACACACATACACGAGCTGCTGTTAGCCAAAAGTCACGATCACACACACTCAAGTTCTCCGCCAACTCACTCGCGCATGTGCGTTCCCCAAACCCTTAAAGACACAGTACACTAATGCAAATATCACGGATATTAACAGTATTGTACTTAGCCGCTAAGACACCGATCGATCCCACCTACAACGTTCTTCTTTGCAGTCTCCATTGTTCATTAAACAAATTGCAAAAGATTCAGAATACTGTGGAATTTTGTCAAAGAAAACAAGAGGCTTTTCTATCGGGTCCGATGGGGTACAACCACTTCCGTTGCTTTTGTGACGTCACGCGCATAAATCATATCCAAAGGAGTTTTTCAACCGGAAGTGTGGCGGGAATTTTAAAATTGCACTTTATAAGTTAACCCGGCTGTATTGGCATGTGTTGCAATGTTAAGATTTCATCATTGATATACAAACTATCAGACTGCGTGGTTGGTAGTAGTGGCTTTCAGTAGGCCTTTAAGTTATATCATACTGCAACTAATGTATTTAGTGTCTCATTACATCATTATCATCTTCAATAAACATAACAATATTGGGTGACACTTTAGTATGGGTAACATATTCAGCAATAATTAGTTGCTTATTAACATGCAAAATAGTAACATATTTGCTCTTAATTAGTCATTATTAAGTACTTATTAATGCCTTCTTCTGCATGGCCTTATTATACAACCAGTAAGCCATTAACTAAGAGTCTTTCCTCAATAACCTCAGAATTATTGCTTATTGGTAACCCCAACCTTAACCCTTATATGTTCCCCTAGTGTCCAAATAACTCTAAATTAAGTCTTTGTTACTTAGAATATGTTCCCCATACTAAAGTGTTACCCAATATTGACAATAGAGCGCATCTGTATCAAAGCTGCACCCACTACATTTTAGAAGAAAACATATTTTTTCATATAATAGCTGCACCGGACTATACGCCACAGATTAATACGTTGTAAAATGAGTTATTTACACAGAAATATTTTGGAAATGTTTACTTACATACCTTTATTGTTTCCACGGCAACGTATAAAGCATAAGCTGCGTAAGATAGCTCTCCAAACAGATTAAATAACTCCATGGTGATGTTTTGGTGAATTTTTTAAACTCAAACAATACAAAAAGGATCCTTTGTTAATAGAGATGTCCGATAATGGCTTTTTTGCCGATATCCGATATTCCGATATTGTCCAACTCTTAATTACTGATTCCGATATCAACCGATACCGATATATACAGTCGATAGCGGGGGGTGTATATTGTAGCGTCCCGGAAGAGTTAGTGCTGCAAGGGGTTCTGGGTATTTGTTCTGTTGTGTTTATGTTGTGTTACGGTGCGGATGTTCTCCCGAAATGTGTTTGTCATTCTTGTTTGGTGTGGGTTCACAGTGTGGCGCTTATTTGTAACAGTGTTAAAGTTGTTTATATGGCCACCCTCAGTGTGACCTGTATGGCTGTTGACCAAGTATGCCTTGCATTCACTTGTGTGTGTTAAAAGTCGTAGATATTATGTGATTGGGCCGGCACGCAAAGGCAGTGCCTTTAAGGTTTATTGGCGCTCTGTACTTCTCCCTACGTCCGTGTACCACTCCGTACAGCGGCGTTTGAAAAAGTCCTGAATTTTATTTTTTGAAACCGATACCGATAACTTCCGATATTACATTTTAAAGCATTTATCGGCCGATAATATCGGACATCTCTAGTTCAAAGCGTCGGAAAATAGAGGCAGCTAATAGTCCGGAATTTACGGTAGTGTCCATGCTCTTATTAGACATTGGTTTACTTCTTTGCATACTAGAAAACATTTTTCTCCATAATAATTACATAGCCAACCAGTCACTGTGCATAAAAATGTTAAATACTTTTTTAAATAAATCAAAAATATATGTAATGCGATTGTATTTCCGACACGCTGCCTTTTCGTGTGTCCTCCTCAGCCACATGTCTTCCTGTGCCACTGATTAACCTCAACATCAGTCACGCCTTCAGGTGCTCGCTACAAACAGAATTGATGGCCCGTGTGACCTTGGTGTCGAGGCGCCTTGGTGTGTTTATGTGGTGGGAGGTCAATGCAACACCTGCTCGCTAGCATCTCGCCAGCACGCTACTGCGTCATCTAATTCTTTGGATTCAATAGGAGGCGCTGACTGCCAAAGACAATTGTATGAATCAAGTGGTAATATGGAAAAAGTTAGTGTGTCTGTGTGCACAAACCCCCTAAGGCTCAACCTTTGACACAAGTCAGAAAAAAAATGGTTTATGCATGTGTGTGTGTGCTCGTTTGTATGCGCTATTGCAGGATTGCATATAAAAACCTTGGCTAATTTCCACAAAACTGTTCAGATTGGTAAATTCATGCATTGTCCCTTCAAAGTAAAGACTAAACTAAACTAAATTCATGGACCAAGGATTGTTCTTGCTCCATGAACCAACTAATATTGGAACAATGGAACAAAAAAACTATCTCCAGCACACCATTTCATAATACTAATAATTAGGGATGTCCGATAATATCGGATATCGGTCGATAAATGCTTTAAAATGTAATATCAGAAATTATTAGTATCGGTTTCAAAATTATCGGTATCTGTTTCAAAAAGTAAAATTTATGACTTTTTAAAACGCCGCTGTGTACACGGACGTAGGGAGAAGTACAGAGCGCCAATAAACCTTAAAGGCACTGCCTTTGCGTGCCGGCCCAATCACATAATATCTACGGCTTTTCACACACACAAGTGAATGCAAGCATACTTGGTCAACAGCCATACAGGTCACACTGAGGGTAGCCGTATAAACAACTTTAACACTGTCACAAATATGCGCCACACTGTGAACCCACACCAAACAAGAATGACAAACACATTTCGGGAGAACATCCGCACCGTAACACAACACAAACACAACAGAACAAATACCCAGAACCCCTTGCAGCACTAACTCTTCCGGGACGCTACAATATACACCCGCCGCTACCACCAAACCCCACCCACCTCTATCCCGCCAACCCCCCTCTCCCCCAAAACCTCAACAAATTCCAAGCTGCTGTTTTGAGGCATGTTAAAAAAAATAATGCACTTTGTGACTTCAATAATAAATATGGCAGTGCCATGTTGGCATTTTTTTCCATAACTTGAGTTGATTTATTTTGGAAAACCTTGTTACATTGTTTAATGCATCCAGCGGGGCATCACAACAAAATTAGGCATAATAATGTGTTAATTCCACGACTGTATACATCGGTATCGGTTGATATCGGAATCTGTAATTAAGAGTTGGACAATATCGGATATCGGCAAAAAAGCCATTATCGGACATCTCTACTAATAATTATTAGGGATGTAACGATTAGTTTTAACAACGATTCGATTCAGAATTTGTGATTGCCGATACGATTCAGGGACGATGTTGGTTTAATCGGAATGATACGGTCCGGAACGAATCAATGAGTTCAAATCTATTCTGTATCTTTTTAGCAAAAAAATAAAAAAATACCAGTGTGACTGTGAAATAAATACACTGGACACTGCATGTGAATTTTGCTATATTCCTGTTATTTTTTTGTAAGGGAAATATGTTTACATGAATTATGGATACAAACAGGCACGTAAACAACAATTCCACATCCTATTTGATTCAAGTGCAACCAACATATTTTCAGGTTGAATTAACAGCAGGTTCACCTGCTATTTTTATTGTTGATTTTTAACATAGAAATAATATAAATACAAATTAATATGATCAATTAAGTGCAACCAAATCACTACAGAGTCTGTAGACTAGGGCTGGGCAATATGGCAACACAATTATCACGATTAATTTTTTCATATCATCTGATCACTTTTTTAAAAACTTTTATTATGTTTATTAAAGCGGATTGTGCAAGATTACCGCATCCCTACTGTTTACTACTGCAGTATTTTGGAACAGACATTTCCGCCATGTTTGATCTAGGCACTACCGTATTTTTCGGAGTATAAGTCGCACCGGCCGAAAATGCATAATAAAGAAGGAAAAAGACATATATAAGTCGCACTGGAGTATAAGTCGAATTTTTTGGGGAAGTTTATTTGATAAAACCCAACACCAAGAATAGACATTTGAAAGGCGTTTTTAAATAAATAAAGAATAGTGAACAACAGGCTGAATAAGTGTACGTTATATGAGGCATAAATAACCAACTGAGAACGTGCCTGGTATGTTAACGTAACATATTATGGTAAGAGTCATTCAAATAACTATAACATATAGAACATGCTATACGTTTACCAAACCATCTGTCACTCCTATTTGCTAAATCCCATGAAATCTTATACGTCTAGTCTTTTGCGTGAATGAGCTAAATAATATTATTTGATATTTTACGGTAATGTGTTAATAATTTCACACACAAGTCGCTCCTGAGTATAAGTCGCACCCCCGGCCAAACTATGAAAAAAACTGCGACTTATAGTCCGAAAAATAGGGTATATGCTGACCACTGGCATTTTGTATTTATTTATTTATATTTGTGTTTACGAGAGGTGCTACGGTCCGTACCTGGTTTTAGAGCCACAATTTTGCTTCTTTTTCAGTACGTTTTGTTGGTGTAAAGAAAACAACTTTTTTCCCTCTCAAAGTTATTTTGTTTGTTTGCTTGTCATCGCAGACATTCTGCAGTAAACAAAATATAATTGGTGCAGTAACTACTATAAGACTTTTATTTCAAGTTAACATTTACTACACACTTTCAAATGGTAAATTGTTATTTGTATTATTTGATGACTTGTATACATCAGCGCTTCTCACCAGCAGGCCTGGCCCTAACCAATCTGGCGCCCTAGGCAAGATTTTAGGTGGCGCCCCCCCACATCGGCAGTGAAGTGTATATACTCACAAGAAACCGAATAGCTTTGTCTTTGACCTTTTTTTTTACTTAAAGAAAGCAAATTAACAATCAGAATAGTTAACAAGATAAAAAAAAAAAGAATAAATAAATGAATACAAAAAATAAAAAATGAATATATGAAATACAATATTTTTTACATACATAAACACAAAATAAAACATGTCAACAAGTTGCATAAAATAAATTAAAAATACAATATAAATAAGGCACTGCACAAAACAAGATATCAAACCAGTATGACTTTCACAACTATATTACAAAAAAAGGGGATCCTACAGAGTTCTCTATTTGTGCTTTTTAATATTGCATTAACTAGAATGACTTACAAATTACTGTACACCAGGGAGTACTGTAATTACCTACCGTTACATTATTATTTTCCATAACAATTTAGCCCCCTCCACAATATCAACCCGACGTTAAAACAGAACTAGCTATTTATTGATTAGCAATTGCCGAATCATGTAACATTAGCTTAAAGCCAGGTTACTATCACATTCTGTAACAGACAAATAATTTCATGTAGGCTAACATTACCTACCTGCTACCCTCTGTCTTTTTCTCGTTTCTCCTCCTCTTCTTTTCTATTTTTTCTTCCCTGGGCACCTGACAGTTTTGGCCGTTTTGACATCTTGTGTGGTTTTTTGATGTGGTGACGTCCAAAAAGAGTCATGATACGGGAAGGGAGGGGGCGCACCGTGCGGGGGGGGGGGGGGGGGGGGGGGGGTTGGGGGGCGCGTAATGTTGTAACAAATAATATTTCTATTAAATAGGCTTTACTTTGCATTTTAATTAACGTGGGATTATTTTTTGTATTTAGAAATAATAATACCAACTTTTTTTTTTTTTTTTTTTTCCTCCAACATTTGTGGCACTTAGCATTTGCCTATACGGCCTATGCCACGGGCCGGCCCTGCTCACCAGTGCTTTGGCAAACTGCAGGCCGTGACCCAGATTGTGGAGTTCTTAAAACTCAAATTCTGTATCTTATATTGAATGAAAAAGTGCAGTTTGAATTTGAGGTACTGTGGAATAATGTGTTCCAGCACATAAAACAAGTTTAATGATTATTTCAGGAACAAAATGTGTTTAGGTTTTTTTTTATCCACAAACTAACAAAAATAACAAAGTGTCTGTCTGCAGGGTTGTTGTTTTTATACCGGTTGTGCTTGTTAGTCCAACAACAGATACAAGTTTTTTTTAGTACATGTTATATCAGAGGAGTGGAATGTTTGCAGACACATAAACAAAAAGTCTGCTTAAAAAATATTTATATATAAAAATGCCTTTTCTGATTAAATTAGTGGGTGTGTTGATTCTCCCGGTCGGGACCAATACAGTCACATAGACGTTCTGAGTGCCTGCAAGTCCGCATTCAAGGCAGAATTACTGGTGATCTGCAGCAGAGAGTGAAACTAAAGTCGCTGCTTCTTTTTAAATGTTGTGTTTCAACTTTTATGCTAGTGTTAGTCATATTTCTTTATTTTGTTCTTCTGTGCTGCACTTTCAGCTGTGTAACAGGAAGTGGAACAACGCTGATTGGACATTCATTTCGTCGTGAGGAGACTGACTTTCACGACGATGGAACGGGAGGTAGTGCACACACACCGACACATGCAAACGTACACAAACACACACGTGAGGCGAAGACACAACAAACTCCCTTCTTGTCTCTGATTGGACACACACCTGTTGTTGTTGACTTTGGACTGACTGACAAGAACACCAAGGCCGCGGAACAGAGACACGCGGCAGGCTTACACACACACATGCATCCACAAAAAATATACACCACACACATATACCCCACGCCCCATCCAAAGCCCTTGACGCGTAACCCCTGAGGGGTGATTAACGGCTGGGCAGTGCTTGAAGAGCTGCAGCCTGCCACCATAGCCCCCACTCCCTCCCCTCTGTTGCAAGTCTCGAGATGTATATTGTAATATGTATATGTGCTTTTCTACGGTGTTTTTTTCCCCACTCCAGACTGGGCCCCCTTAGAAGCCGAGTCTAGATAGTATTTTTTTTACTCATCCTCCACCAGTGTTGACCTTTTTCCCATCTTTTACGGGGCGCCTTGTGGCGACCAATCGGCGTTCCTGTTCTGTAACCCTGTACACTGTTTGTTTGTCTAATCTTGAATGGGTTTGTGCTGAAAACAAAGTTTTGTTGTACTTGTGCAATGACAGTAAAGACCTACCTACCTACACATTCACAGACACACGCAGGATCACGGTCAATAAAGGCGGATTGTTCCGTGCAGGATTATTACCAAGCATTGTTGCTTCCCTACTGTTTACTACTGCGGCAACTTTCAAGTTTATTATTCTTCGGTCAATCGTCAACAAAATAAACAAACAGTTTTACATTCATAAATTGAAAATGAAAATGTTGCAGACCGAAAGGGTTTAGGCTGAAGTTGAACACTTATTGCGCCTAACCCTATAAACAATGTCAAGTACAAAATAAACTTCCGAAAATTATTAAATGTCCTTTGTACAACATATTATAAATACACATTATACATAACATAAACACAGTTCAATTATATACACAGTAAAGGCATGTGAAATATCCTTGTAGACATGTTAAACCTTTGTACCAATTTATATACTATATACAAACAATTGTACTTCCATTATTATTTATAACCCACATTTAGTATTTGAATTAACATTGATCATAGTATTAGCTACTGTGTTGATTCAAGAGTGATATATTTTTTCAAGACATTAGTCTTAAAGTGTTTTTTAAATGTGTGAATAGAACTGGAACATTTTAAGGAATTATCCAAGCTGTTCCAAAGTTGAACCCCCCTGACAGAAACACATCTACTTTTTAAGCTTGTTCTTATCTTAGCTTTCTGGAAGACAGCTGAACCTCTGAGGTCATAGGGATTTTCTCTGGGTTTGAACCTCTCCTGTAGACATCCAGGCAGCATGTGGTTATGAGCTTTGTACGTCACAATAGCAGCGTTGAGGTCAACAAGATCGTGCAGTTTTAATGTTTTTAATTTAATAAACAGAGCATTGGTATGGTCATGATAATCTGCATAATTTACAATTCTAATCGCTTTCTTTCGAAGTAAGAATATAGATTTAATGTTTGTTTTGTAATTGTTACCCCAGATTTTGACACAATAATTAAGATAAGGGCGTACAAAAGAATTATATAACATGATAAGAGCCTTTTGATTTACAGAGTTTTTGATTTTATGTAACATAGCAATATTTTTTGCCATCTTTGTCTTAAGTATATTTATGTGCAGTTTCCAATTTAATTTATCATCTATATGGATTCCCAAAAATTTTGTTGAATACACCCTTTCTATCTCCATATCATCAATTCTTATATGACACTGTTTGTTATTTTTCCTATTTCCAAAAATTATATATTTTGTTTTATTTAGGTTGATTGATAGTTTATTGACATCAAACCATTGCTTTAGTATGTGGAGTTCACTCTCTACAGTCCCTAAGAGTTGGCCAAGGTCTTGCCCAGAACAGTACAGACTTGTATCATCAGCAAAGAGAATACAGTTGAGTTTTTTAAAGATTTTACAGATATCATTAATGTACAATAAAAACAATTTTGGTCCCAGTACAGAACCTTGGGGAACTCCATGTGTTATAATCTTTTTATCTGAATCTACATTATTCATATGCACGTACTGTTCTCTGCCACCAAGATAACTCTTCAACCAATCATGAGCAAGACCTCTAAAACCATACCTCTGCATTTTGTTTAAAAACAATGTATGATCGATGGTGTCAAAGGCCTTGCTCAGGTCAATAAAAACGCCAACAACAAACTCCCTCTCATCAATTGCAGTGGTTACCTCCTCAACTAGTTCCATCACTGCCATGGAAGAGGACCTGTTTGGTCGAAAACCGTATTGGTGTTCACTTAGCAAGTGATGCTTATCAATAAAACTGTCTAATCTTGACACAAATAATTTTTCAAGGATTTTTGAAAATTGTGAGAGTATAGAAATAGGCCTATAGTTGGTGAACTGATGCTTATCTCCACTTTTGAAGATGGGAATAACTTTTTCCGTTTTCATTTTCTTTGGGAAAACACCTTTTATAAAAGAAATATTACATACATAAGTGAAGGGAACGGCTATAAAATCAACAATTTCCTTGATCAGAGAAAAGTCCAACTCACAGCAGTCTGTTGACTTCTTGTTTTCCTGAGAATTTACAATTTCTGTGATTTCACTTTCATGAACGGGGGAAATAAAAAGCGATTCTAAGTTGCTTTGTATGGTATGTTCATTAAATTTGACACTGTTTTCGGGTTGTAGAATTTCATTTGCTAAATTAGGTCCAACGTTCACAAAGAAGGTGTTAAAAGCATCCGTTATTTCCTTAGAGTCATTTATAGTTTGATTATTTTCTATGAAATAGCTTGGATGTTCCTTATTTGTCATGTTTTTTTTAATGATACCATTCAAAACTTTCCACGTACCCTGGATGCTATTTTTATGTTGTTCTAATAGGTTACAGTAATATGTTCTTTTGCTGTGCTTTATTATTTGTGTTAACTTATTTTTATACGTTTTATATTTGTGTTCAGTTTCTTTGGTTCTGTGCTTTAAATGTCTTCTGTAAAGATCATTTTTCTTTCAATAGTCCCTTTGTGATCCACGGTTTGTCCTTAACAGTGCTGTCCTTAATGTAATGTTTTTTCATTGGACAGTGCTTATCATACAGTGTTATGAAAATGTTGAGAAAATGTTCGTATGCCTCATCCGGGTCTGTGGAGCACATAACTCAGACTTGAATGCTGCCATAGTTTCTGGCATTTGATGTCTAACGAATCTATATTGAACTGCTTTTTTGGTCCCTCTCTGATCAAAGAAATTGTGGAAAATACTGAATACAGGTAGATGATCACTTATGTCATTGAGTAGTAGTCCTGCTGTTATTTGATTCTCTGGTTGATTGGTGAAAATGTTATCTATCAGTGTGGCAAAGTCTACTGTTATTCTGGTAGGTTTTATGATAAGGGGAAACAAATTATTGCTGTACAATCCTGTTATAAAATCGGTTGTTTTGGTACTAACTTCTAACATTAGTTTATTTTAGCCCAACAAAATTGTATGTAAATACTTTTTTCATCAGTTATTTATGAGTCCCTTCTTAGGCGGTATATTTGGTTGCTACTTATTTTTTTAATCAGCCTGACCTAAACCTAGGTGTATATGTTAAATAAATAATAACTAGAGATGTCCGATAATGGCTTTTTTGCTGATATCCGATATTCCGATATTGTCCAACTCTTAATTACCGATTACGATATCAACCGATATATACAGTCGTGGAATTAACACATTATTATGCCTAATTTTGTTGTGATGCCCCGCCGGATGCATCAAACAATGTAACTTTACCATGAATTGATTAACGTGGACCCCGACTTAAACAAGTTGAAAAACTTATTCGGGTGTTACCATTTAGTGGTCAATTGTACGGAATATGTACTATACTGTGCAATCTACTAATACAAGTTTCAATCAATCAATCAATAACAAGGTTTTCCGAAATAAGAGAACAACTTTAACTCCAGTTATGGAAAAAAGTGCCGACATGGCACTGCCATATTTATTATTGAAGTCACAAAGTGCATTATTTTTTTTAACATGCCTCAAAACAGCAGCTTGGAATTTATAATCCTGATACCCACTACAACTATGGGAAATACTATACGTTGACTTTCACAAAGTGCATTATTATTATTATTTTTTTAAACATGCCTCAAAACAATAGCTACTAGAGATGGCAATTATTTCATCTGCAACCGCATCACAAAAGTCGTCATCCACCCGCCATCCACCCGAACTGACATTTTATCAAAACCACAACCGCCCGCCACCCACCTGTTGTTATATATCTAATATAGACGATGCAAGGCATTAGTGAGGTGAGAAAGGAGACTGATCCAATGCAGCAGAGACATTCAATGCGTGCCACACATTAATATCTCTTGGCCACGCATTAGAGGCTAAGAGATATTAATGCGTGATAATATTATTTATCATTATTATAATAGTATTGTCATTTCCATTAAGAAAGTGTTGACTATTATTGTTTTTTTTTTTCCCCCTGGTCTTTAGTATTCCCTTTTTTAGTTTGTCGCGTACCACGTTTGCTGCCGGCTTTGCCATCTTTTTATTTTTGTCTTCTTCTTCTTCTGTTGTGTTGTGTTGTGGTGTGCTGTGTCACGCCAAATTTCTCCCCCCCCCCCCCCCCCCCCCCCCCCCCCATTTACTTCCGTGGTCATGTTTCCTCTTACGTCATTGACAGCGATCGATAGCACTTCGGCTTTGACTGCCCGTCGCTGGAAGGATACTTCGTCTTTGACAGCTGCTGGATTCTGAAGAAATCGATTATTGTTTTTTTTTGTACAGGCGCGAAACAGGACACTCGCGTGCCGGTTAAGGACCCCCGGCAACTTTGTGACTTTATTGGACGCAGCCCCGGAAGTAAATGGGGGGGGGAGAAGAAATTTGGCGTGACAGCTGCAGCAGTGCCTGATGAATAATTGCCTGTTTCAAAGAGTGCTGCTTGTTTTTCGTATGTGGGTAACAACATTTAACTATGTATATATATTTCCGAATTGGTTCAACCGCCACCCGCCCGAATCTATTCAAAATCTATTTTTTTCGTCATGCATTCGCCCGACCCGCGGATTATCCGCGGACTCCGCGGTTGTGTCCGCAAACCGCGCATCTCTAATAGCTACAAAAACAATGAAGGTACACAGCTTCACTCCAGAGTATACTAGAGCATACTTGACAACCTTGAGACCTCCGAATTCGGGAGATGGGGGGGTTAGGGGGGGGGGGGTGTATATTGTAGCATCCCGGAAGAGTTAGTGCTGCAAGGGGTTCTGGGTATTTGTTCTGTTGTGTTTATGTTGTGTTACGGTGCGGATGTTCTCCCGAAATGTGTTTGTCATTCTTGTTTGGTGTGGGTTCACAGTGTGGCGCATATTTGTAACAGTGCTAAAGTTGTTTATACCGCCACCCTCAGTGTGACCTGTATGGCTGTTGATCAAGTGTGCATTGCATTCACTTATGTGTGTGTAAAAGCTGCAGATATTATGTGACTGGGCCGGCACGCTGTTTGTATGGAGGAAAAGCGGACCTGAGGACAGGTTGTAGGGGGACGCTAAAGGCAGTGCCTTTAAGGCACGCCCCCAATATTGTTGTCCGGGTGGAAATCGGGAGAAATTCGGGAGAATGGTTGCCCCGGGAGGTTTTCGGGAGGGGCACTGAAATTCGGGAGTCTCCCGGGAAAATCGGGAGGGTTGGCAAGTATGCCCTACGTCCGTGTTTTACCGGGTGGCGGGGCTCTCCCTTAGAGATAGGGTGAGAAGCTCTGCCATCCGGGGGGAGCTCAAAGTAAAGCCGCTGCTCCTCCACATCGAGAGGAGCCAGATGAGGTGGTTCGGGCATCTGGTCAGGATGCCACCCGAACGCCTCCCTAGGGAGGTGTTTAGGGCACGTCCGACCGGTAGGAGGCCACGGGGAAGACCCAGGACACATTGGGAAGACTATGTCTCCCGGCTGGCCTGGGAACGCCTCGGGATCCCCCGGGAAGAGCTAGACGAAGTGGCTGGGGAGAGGGAAGTCTGGGTTTCCCTGCTTAGGCTGCTGCCCCCGCGACCCGACCTCGGATAAGCGGAAGAAGATGGATGGATGGGTACCGCTCCTTACAGCGGCGTTTTAAAAAGTCATTAATTTTACTTTTTGAAACTGATACCGATAATTTCCGATACTACATTTTAAAGCATTTATCGGCCGATATTATCGGACATCTCTAATTACGATTACAATAATTTAATCAACATCATTTTTAGGTGCAGAACCATGAATCAAGTCCGAATGTTGTCAGCGTTTACCCCCTCAGCTCAAACCAGGAACTCTTTCTTGCTCACTGCTCCAGAAACCTGAACACAATCCCATTTTTCACATTCATTACGTGCAAAATCCGTACTCCGAATGACCTTATTTTTATCAATAAGCCTCCACGTGCGCGCGTTCATTCCCACACATGCACTCGAGTCACTGATGCAGCATTTATCTTGATTGTGTGCAGCACGCGGCAGCCCACATGATAAGACAATTTAATGCTCTTTCCCCAGAATTCCTCTCCTCGGATTGAAAGTTGGAAGCGGATGACTTAGCACAGTCACTTGTCATTCTGCCTCCTCCCTAAAAAAAACAAGTCGACTACATAAAACTCGCTCTGTGCTGTCCTTGGATAAAAGGGCCACATATGGAAGCCCTGGTGGGAGAAGACTACCAAATAAGGCTCTGAGGCAAAGTGTAGAACATTGTTTTCATTATTCATGGCTTGCTGACTGATAATCAGGCACCACTGTGATCTGCGCACTCGAGATATATCACCCTTAGCAGACTTGTGAAGGGATGAAAGAAGACTGCATGGGGTTGTTGGGAATCCGTCGGTTCATGGCGGTCTATGAGCTGCGGCAAGGGCGCCGATTTAAGCAGATATGATAATTTTATTCCGCACCTTTTGGGCTTCTCCTACACGCCTTATCATTATATTAGTTTGTTTCTTCCCTTGAAGTCACATTGGCGATAGCATCTGGAGGCCAAAGCTGTTGCTGCCAGGAGCTGCATAATCAGAGCACACGGCTGCAAAAAGGGTGCATCGGAAAAGGGGAAAAATCCATTATTTCGAGGAGAGGTGACTCTCGACCTTAGGTTTCAACAATGAGACAAAAAGTGTAATGCAATTTAACGGCCGCCACAGGTGCTGAAGGAGTTACGATTAGGATCATCATCGTTTTACTGGCGGTTCACAAAACTGAATCCATCTATCTGCTGTGAATCGTACAAAAACCGGAGCAATTTTTTTTTCCCCCCATAAAAAATCGTTTAAAACCAGTGAGGCAGTTCAAGACACCCAAAAATATGAACACAAAACACATTTCATAGTGCGGCAACATCTCAATACTTCTTAAATCTTCTTTAAAAACTGGAAATATGTATGGGCATTTGTTTATATTTTTCTTTGTATCCATTTTGATCTGTTTTATATATAGAATGTTATATATTTATTGTGATTTTTACTATTTTCAATCTTTTACCTTTAGTTTTTTTGCACTATTTATATGCATTTTAACTGTGTTTATGTAGAATTCTCTGTGCTTATTGTGATTTTTATTATTATTTTTAATAATGGGGCAGTAGTTTGTTTTAGAAATGTGATACTTACATTAGTAAGGGGATTCATATGGCCAGGCCCCATCTCACATTACTAAAAAATTGTTTAAAAAAACAATCTACAATCCAGACAGTGATCCCGATCACCAGCAG
Source organism: Entelurus aequoreus (assembly GCF_033978785.1). Taxonomy (NCBI): domain Eukaryota; kingdom Metazoa; phylum Chordata; class Actinopteri; order Syngnathiformes; family Syngnathidae; genus Entelurus; species Entelurus aequoreus. The sequence continues at coordinate 16,467,246 of NC_084749.1, read as the reverse complement.
AATTTCAGAATTCTGACATTTCTTGACAATTTAATCAAAATACGACTCTTAACGTTTTGAGTTACGTTGCTAACTAACTAACTCACAAACACCGGTATAATTTACAATATACAGTGTATATGTATATTTATATATGTGTGTATATATATGTATACATGTATATATATTTATACATATATAAATACATACACATACACACACACATATATACACATTAATACACACATATGTATGTATATATATATATGTATATGTATGTATATATATATATATATACATGTATGTATGTATGTATGTATGTATGTATGTATATATGTATGTATATATATATGTGTGTATATATATATATATATATACTCTATATATATATATATATATATATATATATATATATATATATATATATATATATATATATATATATATATATATATATATATATATATATGTATGTGTGTGTATTTATTAATTAATTACATGTATAATCGAAGCGGGGGGGGGGGGGGGGGGGGGTCACAATATTGCTACCTGCAAAATTGTCTACAAGTTATTTCCTGAATTGAATGTGTTTCTCACCTTCTTTATCAAAGTGTTAACACTCGCAACTTAATTTGGCCCCAAGGGTGCAGCAGGGTTCGCACAAAGTTAAAAGTTCCGCTGAATCCTACGCATGCAAACAGACTAGTTTATTACAAAGAATGTTTGGCCATACGTTACCCAAATTGAATGGAAAATAATACAATAAAATATTTTTTGTGATTGTACTTAAAAAAGTACAACAAAATGTGTTTTCAGTCCGAGAACAGAGGGGTAGACAGATCAGGAAGACCCGTCAGCGCCCAGTAAGGAAGTAAACCGAGGCGCGATTTAAAAAACGGTACGAATCATCATTGTACAAATCAAATAATCGAACAAATCATAATACAAAAAAAACCTTAAAATGTATTTTCAGGAATTGGAGTTGTTTTCATTTCATGTTTTCTGATTGGACAATTAAGGGAAATAACTCCATCAATAACATATTTCACTCCAGGCACCCAATTGTGAATTTGGTATCCTCACATTTGCATAATCAATCATTTCTTAGCATTTCTGCAATAAATTAGCAGGTAAATGTTATCAGTAAAGTTGCATACATTGTTTGTATCCATTTTTTGATATATTAGTGGTACAGAATTGTGCTGTCCACACTTTGCCTGAAAAGCTTTGATAAAACCATCTTTTTAGGCCTCCCTACTGCTGTCATACAACAATTACGTGATTAGCATTAAAAAAGAATTAAAACAATAAGACTTTTTAAGAGGCCGTCTTCAAAATGTCCAATTAATTGAAACTTCAAGGGCGAGGAATAAACGCATAAAATAAGCACGACCCTCGTCACGTTCCCTGCACACTTTTGTTGTTTTAACCATGAGTAAAATAGTCATAAATCATTTGTTTGCTCTTGTGCACGTTCCTTTGTTTTCGCCGTTTTGCACAGACGTGAACTGAATGAAATTAATTTGCATTAAATTGGGATAATGTTGCGACTGCTTGAAAACAACTTCTCTTAAGGTTTGCCAAGCAGCTTTTTTTTTTTTTTACACGTCTGGCAAAGACAGCTGAGCATGACATGAAATGCTGTAGAAACAAAAAGCATGTAGTCTGATTGTTAATTAAAATGTGTATCCAGTCGGCCAATGCACCGTTTGAACTAAACGAAACGTGTTTTAAGAAAATACCATTAATTTCGTGTTTCATTATTGTGCGGGGGGGATTAGCAATAGCAGGGAATATTTACTCACTGCCTTTTTTGTTTATAATTCCCTCTTGATTGGTGGTTGTGTCACAAAAGGGATGCTGGGTTTCCTCCAATTTCATGATTAGCATCACCGCTGTATTCCGAGTCGAATGGACTGTCAGGAAATGAACACATGCAGAAATTAACCGGCCGTTCACTGGCCAGCAAGATGAAAGCCAGTCTGCACCTCCATTGATGCAGGACAACTGCTTCACATTAAGTGTGTGAGTCGTGGAAGACTGGCTTGTACATTATATACAGTGTATGTGCACCAATACACAATCCTGACGACTGCTGTTGCCTTGGCAGCGGTGTCGCTCATTTGCTGTGAATTGTGTATGTGCACAAATACACCATCCTGACAACTGCTAATGTGTTGGCAGAGTCGTCACTCGTTTGCGCACAAATTCAACATTCTATTGACTGGTGTTGTATTGATGGAGGTGTCGCTCATTAGCAGCACATTGTGTATATAATCAAAGGCACACCGTCCTATTGGCTTCTGTTGTGTTGGCGGAGGTGTTGCTTATTTGCAGTACATTGTGTGTATGTGCACAGGTACACCATCCTATTGACTGCTGCTGTATTGGCAGAGGTTTTGCTCCTTTGCAGTACACCGTGTGCATGTACACAAGTACACCACCCTAACGTCTGCTGTTGTGTTGTCAGCGGTGTCGCTAATTTGCAGTGAATTGTGTATATGTGCTCAAGTACACCTCATTATCAACTCAGAATGCTCCTTTGCAGTATATTGTGTAAATGTGCACAGGTACACCATCATATTGACTGATGTGTGTTGTAACAGGTGTCAAACAGTTGCAGTAAATTGTGTACACAACCACATGTACACCATTATAATGACTTATTGTTGTGTTGTCAGAGGTGTCTCTCATTTGCAGTACATTGTGTACATGTGCACAAGTACACCATCCTATCGACTGCTGTGGCATTGGCAGGTGTCATTTATTTGCAGTACATTGTGTATATGTGCACAGGTACACCATCCTATTTACTGCTGTTGTGTTGATGGAGGTGTCACTCCTTTGCAGTACATTGTGTGTATGTGAAGAAGTACACCATCCTTATGGCTGCTGTTGTTTTGGCAGAGGTGTCGCTCATTTGCAATAGATTGTGTATATTTGCACAAGTACACCATCATAACGACTGCTGTTGTGTTGTCAGGAGTGTCGCTAATCTACAGTGAATTGTGTATATGTGCTCAAGTGCACCATCTTATCAACTGCTGTTGTATTGGCAGAGATGTTGCTCCTTTGCAGTGTATTGTGTAAATGTGCACAGGTACACCATCCTATCGACTGATGTTGTATTGGTGAAGGTGCCACTCCTTTGCAGTAGATTGTGTACATGTGCACAAGTACACATAACGACTGCTGTTTTGTTGTCAGAGGTGTCGCTAATTCACAGTGAATTGTGTATATGTGCTCAAATACACCATATTATCAACTGCTGTTATATTGGCAGAGGTGTTGCTCCTTTGCAGTGTATTGTGTAAATGTGCACAGGTACACCATCCTATCGACTGATGTTGTATTGGTGAAGGTGCCACTCCTTTGCAGTAGATTGTGTACATGTGCACAAGTACACATCATAACGACTGCTGTTTTGTTGTCAGAGGTGTCGCTAATTCACAGTGAATTGTGTATATGTGCTGAAATACACCATGTTATCAACTGCTGTTGTATTGGCAGAGGTGTTGCTCCTTTGCAGTGTATTGTGTAAATGTGCACAGGTACACCATCCTATCGACTGATGTTGTATTGGTGAAGGTGCCACTCCTTTGCAGTAGATTGTGTACATGTGCACAAGTACACATCATAACGACTGCTGTTTTGTTGTCAGAGGTGTCGCTAATTCACAGTGAATTGTGTATATGTGCTGAAATACACCATGTTATCAACTGCTGTTGTATTGGCAGAGGTGTTGCTCCTTTGCAGTGTATTGTGTAAATGTGCACAGGTACACCATCCTATCGACTGATGTTGTATTGGTGAAGGTGTCGCTCCTTTGCAGCGCATTGTGTGTATGTGCATAAGTACGCCATCCTAACAGCTGCTGTTGTTGTTTTGGCAGAGGTGTCGCTCATTTGCAGTAGATTGTGTACATGTGCACAAGTACACCATCATAACGACTGCTGTTGTGTTGTCAGAGGTGTCGCTAATTTACAGTGAATTGTGTATATGTGCTCAAGTACCCCATCGTATCAACTGCTGTTGTATTGGCAGAGGTGTTGCTCCTTTGCAGTGTATTGTGTAAATGTGCACAGGTACACCATCCTATCGACTGATGTTGTATTGGTGAAGGTGTCGCTCCTTTGCAGCGCATTGTGTGTATGTGCATAAGTACGCCATCCTAACAGCTGCTGTTGTTGTTTTGGCAGAGGTGTCACTCATTTGCAGTAGATTGTGTACATGTGCACAAGTACACCATCATAACGACTGCTGTTGTGTTGTCAGAGGTGTCGCTAATTTACAGTGAATTGTGTATATGTGCTCATGTACCCCATCGTATCAACTGCTGTTGTATTGGCAGAGGTGTTGCTCCTTTGCAGTACATTGTGTATATGTGCACAGGTACACCGTCCTATCGACTGATGTTGTATTGGTGAAGGTGTCGCTCCTTTGCAGTAGATTGTGTACATGTGCACAAGTACACCATCATAACAGCTGCTGTTGTGTCGTCAGAGGTGTCGCTAATTTACAGTGAATTGTGTATATGTGCTCAAGTACACCATCGTATCAACTGCTGTTGTATTGGTGAAGGTGTCGCTCCTTTGCAGTACATTGGGTGTATGTGCATAAGTACGCCATCCTAACAGCTGCTGTTGTTGTTTTGGCAGAGGTGTCGCTCATTTGCAGTAGATTGTGTACATGTGCACAAGTACACCATCATAACGACAGCTGTTGTGTCGTCAGAGGTGTCGCTAATTTACAGTGAATTTTGTATATGTGCTCAAGTACACCATCGTATCAACTGCTGTTGTATTGGTGAACGTGTCGCTCCTTTGCAGTACATTGGGTGTATGTGCATAAGTACGCCATCCTAACAGCTGCTGTTGTTGTTTTGGCAGAGGAGTCGCTCATTTGCAGTAGATTGTGTATATGTGCTCAAGTACACCATCGTATCAACTGCTGTTGTATTGGCAGAGGGGTTGCTCCTTTGCAGTACATTGTGTATATGTGCACAAGGACACCATCCTACCCGCTGATGTTGTATTGGTGAAGGTGTCGCTCCTTTGCAGTACATTGCGTGTATGTGCATAAGTACACCATCCTAACAGCTGCTGTTGTTGTTTTGGCAGAGGTGTCGCTCATTTGCAGTAGATTGTGTACATGTGCACAAGTACACCATCATAACGACTGCGGTTGTGTTGTCCGAGGTGTCGCTAATTTACAGTGAATTGTGTATATGTGCTCAAGTACAGCACCTTATCAATTGCTGTTGTATTGGCAGAGGTGTTGCTCCTTTGCAGTGTATTGTGTAAATGTGCACAGGTACACCGTCCTAGCGACTGATGTGTGTTGGCACAGGTGTTGCTCATTTTCAGTCCATTGTGTACACATCCACAAGTACACCATTATAACGACTTCTGTTGTGTTGGCAGAGGTGTCGCTCATTTGTAGTACATTGTGTACATGTGCACAGGTACACCATCCTACCGACTGCTATGGTATTGGCAGGTGTCACTCATTGGCAGTGCATTGTGTATATGTGCACAAGTACACCGTCTTACCAAATGCTGTTGTATTGGCATAGGTGTTGCTCCTTTGCAGTAGATTGTGTATATGTGCACAGTTACACCACCCTAACGACTGCTGCTCTGTTAGCAGACGTATCGCTCAGTTGCAGTACAATATCCATACGTGCATGAGTACGCCATCCTAACGACTGTTGTTGTGTTGGCACTGGTGTCGCTCATTTGCAGTACCTTGCGCGTGCGTCTGCAAATGCACCATTTTAACGACCGATGAACAATCTAAGTCTGTGAGCCAGACTGATGGAGCCTACTTGGATGAGAGGCGAAACGTCTTCCACAACAAACCAGAGAGTCCAGTCGGGATGGTTTGAATGCCCTGAGAGTGCACACGTATGTAAGTAGCACAAAGATGAAAGTGTGAAGAATATTTTAGCACATTTGGTCTAACATCCAACAAGATCCTGGCCCCTGCAGAGTGCATGTGAGATGTAACTTCTGTGGCAGATTTATGGTCACTGGCTTTAGTAAGTGTATTAACAAACAGGTTTTCCAAGGGAAACTTGCATACTTTGCCCCAGCGCCCCCCTCCCTTTTCTGAATTGTTGTTCTGTAATTTAAAGGCCTACTGAAATGAAATGTTTTTATTCAAACGGGGATAGCAGATCCATTTTATGTGTCATACTTGATCATTTTGCGATATTGCCATATTTTTGCTGAAAGGATTTAGTAGAGAACATCGACGATAAAGTTCGCAACTTTTTGGTCGCTGATAAAAAAAGCCTTGCCTGTACCGGAAGTAGCGTGACGTCGCAGGTTGAAAGGCTCCTCACATTTCCCCATTGTTTACACCAGCAGCGAGAGCGATTCGGACCGAGAAAGCGACGATTACCCCATTAATTTGAGCGAGGATGAAAGATTCGTGGATGAGGAACGTGAGAGTGAAGGACTAGAGTGCAGTGCAGGACGTATCTTTTTTCGCTCTGACCGTAACTTAGGTACAAGGGCTCATTGGAATCCACACTCTCTCCTTTTTCTATTGTGGATCACGGATTTTGTATTTTAAACCACTTCGGATACTATATCCTCTTGCAAATGAGAGTCAAGAACGCGAAATGGGCATTCACAGTGACTTTTATCTCCACGACAATACATCGGCGAAGCTCTTTAGCTACGGCGCTAACGTGATAGCACATCGGGCTTAACTGCAGATAGAAACAAAAGAAATAAACCCCTGACTGGAAGGATAGACAGAAAATCAACAATACTATTAAACCATGGACATGAAACTACATGGTTAATGCTTTCCAGGCTGGCGAAGCTTAACAATGCTGTTGCTAACGACGCCATTGAAGCTAACTTAGCAACGGGACCTCTACAGAGCTATGCTAAAAACATTAGCTATCCACCTACGCCAGCCAGCCCTCATCTGCTGGTGAAGTCCAGCGATCGACTGAGCGACGAAGGACTTCACCCGATCATCGATGCGGTCGGCGGCTAGCGTCGGATAGCGCGTCTGCTATCCAAGTCAAAGTCCTCCTGGTTGTGTTGCTGCAGCCAGCCGCTAATACACCGATCCCACCTACAGCTTTCTTCTTTGCAGTCTTCATTGTTCATTAAACAAATTGCAAAAGATTCACCAACACAGATGTCCAGAATACTGTGGAATTTTGCGATGAAAACAGAGCTTTTTGTATTGGATTCAATGGTGTACCAATACTTCCGGTTCAACCATTGACGTCACGCGCATACGTCATCATACATAGACGTTTTCAACCGGAAGTTTAGCAGGAAACTTAAAATTGCACTTTATAAGTTAACCCGGCCGTATTGGCATGTGTTGCAATGTTAAGATTTCATCATTGATATATAAACTATCAGACTGCGTGGTCGGTAGTAGTGGGTTTCAGTAGGCCTTTAACAGAACTGCGGCCAGGGTTTGTTATCACAGAGATTATGTCATTTTCAGACTCAGATGCCCTTCACATAAACTTATACATAATGTTGCGTAGCAACGCTGAAAAAGTGGGCACCCCAACACTAACAAACATCTGGCTTGCACTGGAGCTTCTTGGAATTCCCAGGAGCAGCCTCATACAATCATTATAAGCAACCTGCAGTTTCTGTATGCTTTTCTGCTTATACTTTACCCACAGGGGGTCAGTATACAGAGGAGTGCAATAGGCTCTGAATAAGTTTATCTTTACATCATATGTACAATAATAACATTTCTTTCTCAGCATGTTGGCTTGGGCATACAGCATACGCCATAAGACATCCTGCAGCCTGTGAAGTCAGGCCTACGAATACATTGGGCAGTCGGGTCTTCTTCAGGGAGGACGAGGTCTTATGCTGGTGATAGGATTGAATTTGTCTTTGTTTTTCTAACAAGTTCCACATATTTCAAAATACAAATGTTGAAGGTACGGCCTACTAGTCCAAATCTCAACAATTCCCCTGAGTTTGACCGACATCTTTTGGAAGAATATGCCCCAAAAGTTGTGTAGAACATAGGACTGGGCGATATGGCCTCTTATTAATATCTCGATATTTTTAGGCCATGTCACGATACACGCTATATATCTTGATATCTTACCTTAGCCTTGAATGAACACTTGATGCATATAATCACAGCAGTATGATGATTCTATGTGTCTACATTAAAACTGTCATGTCTGGGATCATGTTTTGTTTAAGTTATGTTCTGCTTCGTTTTTGGACTCTTTTTAGTTCCTGCTTTTTCACTCGCTTGTCTTGTTTCCATGGTTACCCATTAGTTTCACCTGCTCCACGTTTGGACTCATTGTGCACTCTTGTTTGTTTTGTCACCATAGCAACCCATTCGTTTTCACCTGTCGTCACGACTAGGGTTGGGTATCGTTTGAATTCGAACGATTCCGATTCTTTGTTTCGATTTCCGATTCCTGACGATTCTCGGTTCCGATTCTTTTAAGAGGCAGGGTCAAAAAAAAGTTTAGGATATTTTAAATGAGCTAGCTAACCTACAGTCTTTCTGAATAAAATAGTCTGACATTCTCCATCAATTTTAATTCTATTAACTTTTTATGAACTTTACTATAAATTCCTCACAGGGCTGTTTTCAACTTGAATATAAATATCAAATCTATGAACTTGAATATAAATATTATAAATTATGAATACATTTTCCCAGGGGTACACTTTCCTCAAGAGAGCTTTATTTTTGAAAACCTCATGAAAACACATTTACACATAAGTGTATGATGCTGCAGGAAACCTCATGAAAACACCTTTACACATAAGTGTATGATGCTGCAGGAAACCTCATGAAAACACATTTACACATAAGTGTATGATGCTGCAGGAAACCTCATGAAAACACATTTACAGACACAAGTGTATAATGCTGCAGGTACTTAAAAATGTTACCATGCTCCCACTGATGGGCTAACCTGGTGCAGAAAAGCAAATAAACAATAAGAAACAACTTGCAAAACCCAGTCCAGATTAGCAGCAGGTACAGTATAAAATCAGAGACAGTTCTTGTTTAGGAAAATGACCATATCCGCCTTCTCAGGCAGGATGCGTGAGCGTTCTGGACAGATAGTGTCTCCTGTTGTAAATAGGAGAATGCGAGATATGACAGCAAAGGATAAGTCTTTTGTTGGTTCCGCCACCATGCAGCAGGGTCGTCAGACATAAGTATCGGTGGAACGTCCTGGTACATCTGCAGCTCTCTCTCCACTCGTTTCTTGATGGACATGGAGCTCTGTTATTTTGCAGTTATTTAATTTTGTTTTGTAAAGTAAAGCCACACTTTCGACCGCCGACGCCCGCTATCCATGCTTGAGCTTGACTGACTCGCTCGGCTATGCTAACACTTCCAGCGGTGGGCGCTTCTTTGTTGGTGTTCAGCGGCTTCTTCTTCCGGTTCGGCGGACATATTTTTTTCCGGTCGGCGGACTGGGTATCGAAAATAGGAATCGAAATTTAAACTTTTGAACGATTCCGGGAGAATCGGAAAGTTAGTCCCGGTTCCAATCGATACTCAATACCCAACCCTAGTCACGACTCACGCACCTGTCTTTAATCATGTCTTCACTATTTAAGCCCGTATATATACACTCTCGATATACCCCTGACACTCTTGATATTATCGTTCATGCTGCTCTTTACTTCCGCAAGTAAGTTGTGTTTATTTATGCCACAGTTAGTGTCTTGTTTTGCCATGTTCATAGTTAAGCATAGTCCAAGTTTTTGTTCCCTGCGTTAAGTTTTGTGCCTCCACTGTGAGCGCCTTTTGTTTGTTCCTTTTTTGAGTGTTAAAATTAAATATGTATTTACCTTCACGCCATGTCCGGTCCAAATCCTTTGCACCATGGGAAAACAAACCACGCCAAAGTCCACGCTTTGACAAAAACATTCTTGTTCATACTGCATTAATATATGCTCATTTTAAACTTTCATGCAGAGAGGGAAATCACAACTAAGTCAATTGACCAAAAGTGTATTTATTAAACAGTTATTAAGCAGTGGCACAAACATTCATGTCATTTCCAAAACAGAAAGTGCAAGATTGTCAGAGACTTTTTAAAACAAGCTATGAGTGCACTTTTGTGCATGATGTCACTAAGATGACATATCAAAACAACACTAAATTAAAGTGCACTTTTTGTACAGAACGCCACTACAATAGTTTAAAACAAATAAAGTGCACTTGTGTGCATGATGTCACACAAGATATTTCAATAACTGTCAAATAACAATGAGCTTCATAATAGGAAATCAAATAGTGTATGTCCTTCGCTATGTGGTAGGTTCCTGCGGACGTTATCTCCTTCTATTGTTGACTATTTTTTTCATACGGTGTTGATGTGGAAATAGTTGCTTCGGCATTTTGTTGGTGTGGCACCGGCCGGAGATGTTGACATGCGGCGTTTCAAGCACTCCTTATTCTCTAGCGGGTGACTTTTCAAATGATGCTTCATTAGCAGTGGTGATACTTTTTGTAGCAACGCTTTTGCCGCATACTTGACATATTACGGTTGTCTGTTCAACATCTTCCCGCTTGAAGCCAAACCACCGCCGGACGATGGACCCCGTGCAGTTTTTCTTGGGAATTAATTCTTCCTTCATTTGTTACCAGATTTGCACCTTCTCTCTCTCGTATTACTAGCGTTACCATGTTGCTACCTGTCTGCTCCGCGGGAGTGTGTGACGTTGCACTATGTGACGTATTTAAGAAGGTGCGCTTGTTTTAAGTCTCTGTGAGAAGGAGAGACAAGAAAGTGTGGGAAACGCATGTAGTGTGATGCCCGCAGCTAAAAGCAACTGCGTGAGAACGTATACTCGAATACTCACGATATAGTCGTTTTCGAGTATATCGATATATCGCCCAGCCCTAGTAGAACATATATTTAGAGTCTCAATGTGTTACGCAAGACATTAGTTCATAAAGCAAATTAATTCCAAAAGTTTATTTTGGGGAATTGGGGATTTTTGTGTGCATGAAATTAATGATAGCAAAGAGGATGACGACCATAGAACTAGGATTGCTAATTAAAAAAAATTAAATAATTGCTTTTAGTCTTTATGTAAAGCGAGCCTACGGAGCCCATCGCTCTCTGCATGTCCGTTGACATTACATTTAATCGTAAAAATGGACTACATTTTCAGCAAACTACGAAGGACTATGTTGCGTTTTGTTAGTGTTCTTCTGTTTTTAGTGCTTTAGTTCCTATTCTGTGCTTTTATTTTGGTTTTGTTGGTGTTTTCCCGTGGCTGCTTCACTTTTGTCCCTCATTATTTTCCCTTACCTGTTTGCAGTCAAGACTATTTAAGTTAATACTTTTGCTACCCGTGTTGTCGGAACATTGTTATTATCTGTTCACTGGACTACGGAGGATCCTTTTGATGTTAAGCCCAAATACGCACTACTTTGTGGACACCATCTGCTCCACATTTCCCGTGAGTGTTTTGCTAGGTTTCAATTTGTTTTGTTTTCTTCATAGTCTATCCGGGCAGAGCACTTTCTCGTTGCTCTCACTTTTTGTTCATTTATCAATAAATATCCATTTGTTCTGCTTGCTGCTTCCTGACGTCCATCTGCATCTTGGGGAAACGACCAGCGCATAAACATGCAACCCCAGCGTAACTATATCGATACAAAGACATTTGAATAAAGTTTATCTTATCCTATTTTACATAGTTTGTCAGGATGTATATTTGCCTCATTCTTCACCTTAAGCGCTAAGATTGATTTGTAAAGGATGCACTATCAATTTTAGCCACTAGGTGGCAGCAGAGAGTTTGAATAGTTTAGTTGCAGTTCCAACTTTGACCACAATGTGATAGTGGCATTGTTTGATTGATTGAGACTTTTATTAGTAGATTGCACAGTACAGTACATATTCCGTACAATTGACCACTAAATGGTAACACCCGAATACGTTTTTCAACTTGTTTAAGTCGGGGTCCACGTTAATCAATTTATGGTAAAGTCCAAGGATTGTTTGGAGCTTCTGGACTTCTTGCACACTTCCTGCTTGTTTCTCGTGTTCTCGTCTTTACCTCGACTTCATGGCAGGATCTGCCATCAGGACCCTCAAAAAAACGAAAATGGAGTTAAAAGTAAACAAACTGAATGTTACATTATAAAAGCAAACATTATTTTTAAGAAGGTTTTAGGTAGTAACTTTGATGTTTTGCTCTGCATACTAACGGAAGATAGCATCTTTGTTATTTTCTAAAAACTGAGAACGTATTGAAAAACAATGGGAAAGTACTACAGAGTTCACTAAAGACGCTAGCAGTTTGTAGTTTGACAATTTTCAATTCAACTGCTGCTTGTAAACATGATACATTTGAATATCTTCAGATTCTGAGAATACTGAATACATGTGTAAACTAGAAAAACACTCTAAGTCCGTAGACGTCTGCCAGGCCCTACCTCCCAATCGTAAAAAAATGGCCTGATATACCACAGTGATTTGGATAACCCCCAAAATGTGATTACCGTAATTTTCTGAGTATAAGTCGCTCCAGGGTATAAGTCGCACCGACCGAAAATGCATAATAAAGAAGGAAAAAAACATATATAAGTCGCACTGGAGTATAAGTCGCATTTTTGGGGGAAATTTATTTGATAAAACCCAACACCAAGAATAGACATTTGAAAGGCAATTTAAAATAAATAAAGAATAGTGAACAACAGGCTGAATAAGTGTACGTTATATGACGCATAAATAACCAACTGAGAACGTGCCTGGTATGTTAACGTAACATATTATGGTAAGAGTCATTCAAATAACTATAACATATAGAACATGCTATACGTTTAAATACGGTACTTGTTCCTTATCCTGAAAGTTTAACCAAATTCTTCCCATTACGTTTTGTGTTCATCCGAATGAAATAGACAGAGTGATCCACTCTTTTTGTCTCTGTGGGTGGAGGTGGGGCTACGAGCATACACACACGTAAAGTAGCGTAGTCAAAATAATCCCCGATCACCGACCGTGTTCTTTAATTTTCTGAAAGTTTCATGAAAATCCGCCCACAACAATTTGAATTATGAAAGGATACAGCCATACCAGCAGTTTTATCGGAACTGGACTAATTCTTCATCAACAGGGAGTGAAGGCTTTACTTAATGGAAATAACTGTTTTGGTTTCATCCAAAACACAGAGTGATCCTGATCTTCAAGTGAAACAATCTCTGTTTGCATGAAGCATCCCATCTGGTGGCTCGGGTTACTTTTGGTTATGTTGAAGTGAAAGAAAGACTCGACAAGGCTCAGGGGTGGATTACAGTTCTTAGGAGTTACTCCTGCTTTATTTAAGTGACTTTAGGTAGTCATGGTTACGGCAATAACCACGTGGTTACGGTTAGAGAGACTTGCGGGGATGCGGTTTTTAAAAAGAGGGTCTTCGCTCCCAGTTGGAAATGTGAAACTTGCGGTTGGAAACAGGAAACGGAGAGTGGGCTCGTCTCTATATATGGAAGTCATGTGCTTACCGCCCTTTGCTTTGGTCATGGCTACGTTGCCTAGGAGATGCTGACTGACTGATATCAGTACTTGTTTGGTAGAAAATTCACTTCTTTTATTTTTGGGTGTTTGGTCTTTTGCCAGAAAACTGTTGTTACTTAATAATGTTTGAACTGCCGGCACACTGCGTTCATGTGTTCATTTGGCTTCGTTTCCCAGCACATTAGCTCCTTCCTTTCAGTTCCCTCCCAATGGTTGCTGGTGTTTGGACAAGCAGGTCTGTTTACAGGTTAGATCTGAGGAGCAGATTTCCTGGGTACACGTGTCGAGAAGATGCATTTCCAGTAAGATTTTTTTCAAACGTCATCAATGACATCATTCAAGGAAAGATGTGCTAATGAATGAACCCTAAATGATTGATTTTTGGGATGAATTGTGATTCGGAAGTGCAGTCGTCCTCTGTTTAGCGTGCCTAATTGGTTCAAGGTGTGACTGTGGTAAACAAAGTTTTCTTTGGTCAAAATTTTGCATAGATTATGTTTTACAGACCATCTACAAGCCGCTTTCTGACCGTCTCTTAAGGATGCGCTGTTTTATTTGCATGCCTCCACTTCGAAAGCGTTAACTCTTCCATAGCGAGTCTACTGACAGATATGAGTCAGAACTGTACGCTACTTCATATTAGAAATGGCAACAGCGGAGGGTGCATGTGCATGTATGAGCCATTCTGCCCCACAACAAGAGGATAGCAAAAAAAGAAGGAGCGACAATGGCAGACGCACACAAAGCGTTTTGGGTAAATTTCTACCATATATGGATATTCTGCTGACGTCACCAATGGAGCAAATTCCCAACGGCTCGTTTCGCGGAAGTATGAAAAAAGCAAGATTATTTTATAAATATCCTCGCCATTACTCCATGGTTAAAATTCAAATTTTAAGCAGAACCCAAATACACAACAGCAAGTAAAAGTTAGTTTTGCGTAATAGGGCCCCTTTAAAAAAAATTTTTACAACCTGCCAAATACGTTTTTAACATACATATAAGTAAGGCTGAAACGACGCGTCGACGTAGTCGACGTCATCGGTTACGTAAATACGTCGACGCCGTTTTTGTGCGTCGACGCGTTGCATATTTACGTCACACTACCGTCATGGCGGAGCGCAAAGACTGTGCGAGCGAGGGGGGAAAGCACGCCAAAAGTGTGGGAGTATTTCAATACACAGCCTAATAATGTTGTTGTATGCACAGTGTCGAGCGGAAATGGCCTATCATAGCAGCACAACGGCTATGAACGAACATTTGAAAAGAAAACCATCAACCATCAACTAGTCAATCGTCCGCGTGAGCATACGTTGTCATCATTACACAAAAACATGAATATGTCATTTGTATCTGCTAGGGGTGTAACGGTACGTGTTTTGTATTGAACCGTTTCGGTACGGGGCTTTCGGTTCGGCACGGGGTGTACCGAACGAGTTTCTAAGCTAAAGCTAACTTTAGCTGCTAAAGTCTTAACAAGCTGCTTTGCTCCTTCTGCCTCTGTCTCAGCACGCAGCATTGCCCCACCCACACAACCATCTAATTGGTACACAGAAAGCTCTACCAGCCAATCAGCAGTGCGTATTCAGAGCATTACCAGCCAATCAGCAGTGCGTATTCAGGGCGCATGTAGTCAGCGCTTCAGTGTGGAGCAGATAGGTGTTTAGCAGGTGAGCATCAGGCAGCGCTCAAATGATAATAAACACCTCCCAGTCAACTACTAGTAACATCACTATGAGCCCGTTGACCTACTAGAAACTTAAACTGCAGCTCAGCTCGCTCGCAGTCCTGGTTTGAGGTGAAGGCTAATTACCTCTCAGTTCCAGCCACATCGACCCCTTCTGAGCGTAGACATGCTAACCTTTCCTCATTACAACTGTTGGTCACTCACTGGAATGAGTAGAATTGGTTATTGTGTACTGTGTTGGACTGGATGTTTATTTTGCACATTTTAAAAGCAATACTTAATGTTTACAGTGCTCCAGAATATTTAGATTGGCACTTTTTTGTATTGGATGTTTATCTTTATTTTTGCACATTTTAGCCAATAAGCAATACTTTCACTTTTGTTGAAATGTTTACACTGTTGTTACAGAATATTTCGTTTTGCACTTTTTTGTATTGGATGTTTATCTTTATTTTTGCACATTTTAAAGCAAAATAAGCAATACTTTTACTTTTGAAATGCTTATACTATTGCAGAACATTAAGATTTGCACTGGATGTTTACTTTTATATTTGCACATTAAAAAGCAAATAATCTACTTTTAATTTTGTCAAATGTTAAAAGTTTTAAATGTTTACATTGTTACAGAATATTTTGTCATGTTGTTGTCAATGTTGACTGAGTGGCCATACTTCTTTTTTTTGTAAATAAAAGCCATGCCTTTTGAAAAAACTGGTCTACATTTATTTTTTCATCTTCATTTTAAATAAAATAAAATAAAAAATAATCGGTAAAAGGAAAAATAATCTATAGATTAATCGGAAAAAATAATCTATAGATTAACCGATTAATCGAAAAAATAATCTATAGATTAATCGATAGAAAAATAATCGTTAGCTGCAGCCTTACATATAAGCCGCGCCTTTTTTTTATACTAAATTTCTAATCTTGCGGCTATTAAGACGGAGCGGCTAATGTATGATTTTTTTTTTCTCGCTAATGCTCATAAGGTTTTGTTTTCAATAGTTTGCTTTAAATCCAAGCAGATGACTGAACATGATATGTTATGGTCTGTGCTATGGCGCTCACTGCAGGTTGAAAATGTACTTCCTGTTTTAATGCAGTAAACTGGAAATGTCAGGTTCAAACACTGATGACATCTATTAAACAAGACAAGAAGCAAGGAATTAAACAGAGACAGAATTAAATTTGTCTCAATGAGGAGAAACGTGTAGACACTGTACCCTAGAACAGTGTCGTCCCACGCTCCTGACGAAAGATTGTACGCCTCCTCTTTTATTTGGACTTTCCCTGATTATATGGCAACAGCTGTTTCTAAGGGAGGGGGTTCATAAACAGCCATCGTCTATAAATGAAACAGTTCAAAGAAAAGGTTCCTGGAGGGGAGTCAGGTCCTGCTTCCTCTTCGCTTTGTAGATCTCGGGTCAAGACAATATATTTCTGTTGATTACAATACATCAAAGAAACAGAACACCTTCATGTCGCTTCCCATCCTACACAGTGGAGTTTTACAAGCCTTTTGCTTGGTAGGATCAAAGACAGATTTTGTCTTGGGGGTTGAAGGTTAAAAGTTGTTCTGCCAAAAGTTGGCCAACATGATTGTCGTGGTAAAGATACAGTACGCCAAAATTAAGCCTGAATCATAATCGGATCGCCGAAAGAATCCCAGCCCTTATTAAAGTATTGGAAAACAATTTCCATCATCCTTTTCTTCAAGAAAGTCCTTTCTGGCCTCACAGCTTGACAGTTTGCTTCATGTGCCAATGACTGAATTCTTCCTTTACGCTCTTAAACAAGTTGTCAGCCAAACGTTAAGCAGGCCATGGACACTAACTCCTGTCATTTGTGCTGCATTGCACATACACAATAGAATGTAGTTTCAATGGATACCAGGTGTGTCCTAATTGTCTTTTTGTTCCTTGACTTTAATGTCAAAACAGTGTCGGCCCTTCCAAATGTACACTCAGTGCTTTTAAAGATCACCTTTTTACTGTCACAATGTTACGCAAGATGCTGACATTATTTTACATATATGTTCGACACAGTGTGCCCTCGATTATCGCAGGGTTACGTTTCTACTTAAAGACGATTCACGCAGATGTTGGGTTTGGTTGATATCAGCACTTCAGTCATCAACAATAATATCATCTGAGAAATGGACATTGTAACAGTGTAGGTCTGACTTAGTAAGATATGTACAGCGAGCAGTGAACATAGTGAGTTCATAAAGCATAAGAACAAGTATATACATTTGATTATTTACATTTGATTATTTACAATCCGGGGAGGTGGGATGTGGAGGGGGGAGGAGGTTGAAGTTGCCTGGAGGTGTTCTTTTAGTGCGGCTTTGAAGGAGGATAGAGCTGAACTTTCTTTTACACCTGTTGGGAGTGCATTCCATATTGATGTGGCATAGAAGGAGAATGAGTTAAGACCTTTGTTAGATCGGAATCTGGGTTTAACGTGGTTAGTGGAGCTCCCCCTGGTGTTGTGGTTATGGCGGTCATTTACGTTAAGGAAGTAGTTTGACATGTACTTCGGTATCAGGGAGGTGTAGCGGATTTTATAGACTAGGCTCAGTGCAAGTTGTTTAACTCTGTCCTCCACCTTGAGCCAGCCCACTTTAGAGAAGTGGGTAGGAGTGAGGTGGGATCTGGGGTGGAGGTCTAGAAGTAACCTGACTAGCTTGTTCTGAGATGTTTGGAGTTTAGATTTGAGGGTTTTGGAGGTGCTAGGGTACCAAGAGGTGCATGCGTAATCGAAAAAGGGTTGAACGAGAGTTCCCGCCAGAATCCTCAAGGTGCTTTTGTTGACCAGAGAGGAAATTCTGTAGAGAAATCTCGTTCGTTGGTTAACCTTTTTGATTACCTTGGTTGCCATTTTATCACAGGAAAGGTTAGCCTCTAGAGTGGAACCTAGGTAGGTGACCTCATCTTTCCTGGTGATAAAAATGTCACCTACTTTTATGGTGAAGTCATTGTAAATAGTAGAGTGTTGTGGTTATGGCGGTCATTTACGTTATGGAAGTAGTTTGACATGTACTTCGGTATCAGGGAGGGGTAGCGAATTTTATAGACTAGGCTCAGTGCAAGTTGTTTTACTCTGTCCTCCACCCTGAGCCAGCCCACTTTGGAGAAGTGGTTAGGAGTGAGGTTTGATCTGGGGTGGAGGTCTAGAAGTAACCTGACTAGCTTGTTCTGGGATGTTTGGAGTCTTTGGGATGTCACGTCCAGTTGCAAACGCTTGGCGGGGAAACAAGCACTCAAGCTGTACTCTGAGCGGACTCAGGCAAAAGGCAATGTTGGGATTTTGCATGGCAACAAAGTAAGTATGCCTTATAGAAAGCGCTCAAACATACAGTAATGCTCCACTTTTCTAAAGTGCGCCAGCTAGCTCATTGGCTCTACCATTTACATGCTACTGGTTAGCCTTAGTCATTTTACATGGCGACTTTAACACCTCCAAGTTTGGTAAGGAAAACTGCAATTAAGATGCACGTTATAACCAAGCAGCTGGTGTATAAACACTTTTTAGGGTTTAACAAAAGACAAAAGAAAAGACGAAATCCTGACTTGTTAACACACACACCCTATTTTATCAGTTTCATGCTTTAAACTCTGCTTGGAAAAGTGTAGCCCTAATTTTATGGTTAAAAAAATCACCACAATTTTTTTTAAATTAAATTTTCTTTTATATATTCTGCTCCCGAGTTAATGTTGCTGCTCAATTTGAAATTACAATTATTTGTTGAGTTTGTTGAGTTTTATTTTTCAGTATCACACTGTTCAAGTCAGTAAAAAGTTATTCATAGTTTAAAAGAGAGTTAATTTTTTTTTTTACCGACAAATTGATGCACTTTGAATATTTTCTGTTACAAACTAAAAAAACAATATTTTTTATTGTAAGTTGATCAATATATATATTTTTTGTTTTCTTTAACCTCTTAAGGCCCAAGCTGTTTGTTTACATGCTTTTTTTTTATTTCTCTTTGCTATTTGGGCTTATTGGACCCTAATTAGAATAAAAACTAAGATTCATCTTTTGATATGATGTACTTAGTCCATAACTAACAAACGTGTACTTCATGTTTAGTGACATGCTAATTCTTATTTTTACACTTTTTTTTTCCAAATTCCATTGCATGTTATACACTTCCGACACCACCAGATGGCAGTATAAGTGTCCACATAAGCGGCCATAAGACCCCAATTCAGTAGTGTACACAATTTTGGAAATAAGAGCTAAATGGTGCTGTCCACGCATGTGGCCACTAAGCCTTTATTAATGTTGATAAGTATACAATGTTATGCAGAGGTGTACTTATAACAATTTTATATAGTCCCTGTGGAGAGTTGGGGCGGGGCTGCACCAGAAATTAATTGAGAAGCCCTGTACACTACTGCCATCTAACGTCTCGGAATTGCAACTGCATGCAAAATCTACGAAGAAAATACTTGCAAATAAAACATGGAAGTGTGAGAAAACCAAATCTAAATACTGGCCAGCACACCTGTCAGTGTTATGTGGATTTTTTTTTTTTATAATTAGACAATAAGCATTTATTAACACACATAAAAGTGGCAAAAATTGGTATAGTTGCGTATCGGTATCGATTCCCAGAGGCCAGGAATTGGCGCCGTATCGGTTCATGTGAAAGGTATATTGTTGCTATAATTTCAACGTGGTTGTGCTATTATTGTCAGTAATTAAAAATAACTGTAACTGGACTGTTCCTGGAAAGTCGTTTATTTCAGTAGTTTTCAAAGTGCTAGTAGGTTGACCTAGGAGTCCAATAGCTTCATCAAAAATTACAATAAAAAAATAAAGTGCAATTTCAGCGTAGTATTTTTAAAAAAAATGTAGTTTAACACCGAATCGTCTTGAAACAACACCTGCTCCACTTTAAAAACTGAAACATTGTCTACATTTTAACCTAGATGACGACTCTGATTTTGTTCTGGTTCTATTTCCTGACCTACTGGTCACGTGACTTGCAGGCGGCAGTATGCAGCAGCCAATGCAAAGGATGCGGTCAGTTGAGACAGCATGTGAAAGATGCCTGACATAGTCTGTGTTTATTTAAGATAAAGTGGGGTCAACAGGGGGGGAAAGAGAGGCTCAGTGGAAGTCAATAAATTAGTAGCGAGATCTTCCTGCACATCTGTCATAATTCCCCAGTCACTAACAAGATGACTTTGAAACCTGCCCTTAGTGTGGAAAGGGCGCCGCCTCACTTTATGGTATTCGAACCAGCGGATTAGTTATTTTTAGACAATCCTATTTTACGACCAGTGCAGCTTCTTTTTTTCTTTTTTTCAAGAAAACAAGTGCACCCATTTTACATGGCGATATTTACATTTAAATTAGTTTGGCCTTGGAAGAAGGTTCTCTTGGGTTGTGTCGTTAAATGCATGCACTGTTGACACTTGAGGGATAATTTAATGACATATTATTTTGCAACGTTTCACAACTGTACCATAGGGCTGGACATCTCAGAGCACCGGATGATACGATAGGCCAGTCCTTCTTAACCAGGTCCGCCAACAATTATCTGTTTCTCAGCTGTGAACATAGCTCAACTCAGCTGTAATACACTTTTCGGTAACACTTTAGTATGGGGAACATATTCACCATTAATTTGTTGCTTATTAACATGCAAATTAGTAACATATTGGCTCTTAATTAGTCATTATTAAGTACTTATTAATGCCTTATTCTGTATGGCCTTATTATGCAACCAGTAAGCCATTAACTAAGAGTCTTCCCTCAATAACCTCAGAATTATTGCTTATTGGTAACCCTAACCCTAACCTTTATATGTTCACCCTAGTGGCCAAATAACTGTAAATGAAGTTTTTGTTCCTTAGAATATGTTGTACACTACCTTTCAAAAGTTTGGGGTCACAATGTCCTTATTTTTGAAGGAAAAGCACTGTACTTTTCAATGAAGATAACTTTAAACTAGTCTTAACTTTAAAGAAATACACTCTATACATTGCTAATGTGGTAAATGACTATTCTAGCTGCAAATGTCTGGTTTTTGGTGCAATATCTACATAGGTGTATAGAGGCCCATTTCCAGCAACTATCACTCCAGTGTCCAATTGGTACAATGTGTTTGCTCATTGGCTCAGAAGGCTAATTGATGATTAGAAAACCCTTGTGCAATCATGTTCACACATCTGAAAACAGTTTAGCTCTTTACAGAAGCTACAAAACTGACCTTCCTTTGAGTAGATTGAGTTTCTGGATCATCACATTTGTGGGGTCAATGAAACGCTCAAAATGGCCAGAAAAAGAGAACTTTCATCTGAAACTCGACAGTCTATTCTTGTTCTTAGAAATGAAGGCTATTCCACAAAATTGTTTGGGTGACCCCAAACTTTTGAACGGTAGTGTATATACTAAAGTATGCGGTCCTCTCCAAGGTTTCTCATAGTCATTCACACCGACGTCCCACTGGGGTGAGTTTTTCCTTGCCCGTATGTGGGCTCTGTACCGAGGATGTCGTTGTGGCTTGTGCAGCCCTTTGAGACACTTGTGATTTAGGGCTATATAAATAAACATTGATTGATTGATTTATTGAAAGTCTTACCCACTTTTCCACCACTTGTGGCAGTAATGACAATCTCAAAAAAGTCTGGAGCCAAAGTCATAGAACATTTTCTTAAGCGCAAAAATTATGACTCATTTTTTTGTCAGTTAAAAACATATTTATTTACCGTAAATTCCGGCCTATAAGCTGCCGGTGCGGCTAATTTATGGATTTTTCTTTGCTGACGGCCATAATGAAATAGTAAGTATGAACATTGGTACGGCCGATACTGCCCCTATAACTACTACATATTTATGGCATTGCCCAAAACTAATGTAAATTATCCAAAACAACAGTCAAATAATTTCTTATTATATTTTAACAGTATTCTAGATATAATATGTTGCAACAGAAAGTAACCAGATATTAACAGTAAATAAGAAAGTAGATTAAAAATAGTTTTCAGAAATTATGTTAAAAAATAGCAGCCAAATCCGGAGCCTTTGTAACCCATTTTGAAATGGTTCCATTATGATTTAGGCTATATGCCAAATAATATATCATAACATATAGGGATGTATAGATGTATATGTACAGTATAGACCAAAAGTTTGGACACACCTTCTAATTTCAATGTGTTTTCTTTAGTTTCATGATTATTTTACATTGAGATTGTCACTGAAGGCATCAAAGCTATGACACCTCCATCCGTTCATCCATCCATTTTCTAGCTCATCGAGAGAATGCCAAGAGTGTGCAAAGCAGTAATCAGTTCAATGGGTGGCTAATTTGAAGAAACTAGAATATAAAACAATGTTTTCAGTTATTTCACCTTTTTTTGTTAAGTACATAACTCCACAGGTGTTCATTCATAGTTTTGATGCCTTCAGTGACAATCTACAATGTAAATAGTCATGAAAATAAAGAAAACGCATTGAATGAGGAGAAGGTGCGTCCAAATTTTGGCCTGTACTGTATAGAAGAGCAACAGCGCTGTTTTTAACATACCGATTTGATACTAGTATCGGTTAAATTTAGAGCTGTCAAATGATATACTGTAGCGGGGCACTAATTGTTCTCGCCACCAGATTGGGGATTGGTGGATAGGTCGAATGTGACCAGTTATAAGGGTACACACTTCCGGGAAAATGGTGTTAATTGTTGTGGAAAGAAATTGGAGAATAAACTCACCGGCTCAGAACTGCTGCTCTCTTGCTTCATTGTTTCGACTACCACAATACAATATACAAATAAAGAAAACGCGTTGAATGAGAAGGTGTGTCCAAACTTTGGGCCTGTACTGTATATATAGGGATTACATCAATACCGATACCAATATCGATATTCTTTATCAATACTGGTATTCAACAGTAGGAATGTATAACGAGTACCGGTATTTTTATGTACCGGTTCCTAATTGGAACCGGTACATCCCGGACTAATGATACTGCTATCGGTACTTTTTTTTATCCAGCTGACTGTCGTAATTATGACACGCTCGTGCTATCACATCATTCAGGTGCCAATGCAAAGCATAACAAAAGACACGACGGAACTGCCAATAGGAGTCAAACTTTTAACGCCCCGCTTCCGGTTACACGGTACGTGCAAGAAAACAGAATCATATATTTAATCAATGTTCGCTAAAAATAATCGAAATGCCGAAAGTCGCGGAAACTCGTGTAATGTGACTGAGATGCTGCCATTTTGAGGAAAAGGGCAAATCATGTTTACCGTGCACTTGACAAACACTAACCTCCATGGAGCCGTGTCAGCCAGGGGCCCGCTCTCTATGCACAGCCCTGCACGGTGCACCCTTTCCCAGATGACTTCTGCATGCCAAGTGATAGGTTTTTTTTGCAAATATCATGACCACTTGTCGCCATAACGATGTGTGAAAAACACCTGCTACTACTGCAGCCAGTTGTGAACACGACCACCCATTAAACATCTTCATTGGTAAGGTGATGACAACTTGACAGCTTCCAATACTATACTTGGAGCACCAGTGTCAAAATAATAACTGAAACATTTTTCCTATACTTGGAAACATGTGCACTCCAATTTATTGGTACATTGGTGTTGTGCTTTTTCCTTATTTAATTTCCTTTTTTTTAGTTCACTTAGAATATTCATAAAACGTTGAACTAATCCCTGGTTTATTTAGTTTTTAGCACAGATGCTATAAAACTGCCAGGTTCAAAACAAAGTAAAAAATCAGGATATTAATGGAGATCGAATGATTTTTAAAATTTTTGCTATATGATCCAGCCCTATAAGGATGTGATAATCAGCTTGGAGTAATCACAAATAAGGAAGCAACACCACACAAAAGTGTATAACACAACAATATTTCTTCCTGAAAAGATCCTCAGTACAGTGTGTAGCATAATCCACAGGCCAATTTGAATCCATTCATCCATCCATCCATTTTCTACCGCTTGTCCCTTTTTGGGGTCGCGGGGGGTGCTGGAGCCTATCTCAGCTGCATGCGGGCGGAAGGCGGGGTACATCCTGGACAAGTCGCCACCTCATCGCAGGGCCAACACAGATAGACAGACAACATTCACACACTAGGGCCAATCAAAAAATAGAAAAATTGAAGTAATAAAATCATCCATAAAGTTGCTCAGAAGCAAGATAGCCTCCGCTGACAGGTCTCTAGTTGGCGTATGACGTCACTCCATTGCGGCGCGTTTGCGTGGCATCAAAACACACCTTGCTTAAATGCACACCCGCCTAATATGCTAATTGATTTATATGATATATTTGGTATGATATAAATTATCATGTGATATACAGTATCGTGCAAAAGGTCTGTGGTCTGCCTACATAATTATAATTTCCAGCTGAGTGTAATTGTAATGAATAGAAACTGTGTGTGGGCTTTACAAGATGATGACATAACTACATTGCACTGCAAACACATTTGACATGTTTAAGAATTAAAAAGCGGATGTTGATAAAAGACTTCCCTGCTGTGAGATGTTACATGATGTCAACCTCTTGTGCCAATTAAAATTGTAGTAAAAAAACATTTTTTAACATCTTTACTTATACCAATTACTAGAGATGTCCAATAATATCGGGCTGCCGATATTATCGGCCGATAAATGCTTTAAAATTTAATATTGGAAATGATCGGTATCGGTTCGGAAATTATCGGTATCTGTTTCAAAAAGTAAAATGTATGACTTTTTAAAATGCCGCTGTACGGAGTGGTACACGGACGTAGGGAGAAGTACAAAGCGCCAATAGACCTCTAAGGCACTGCCTTTGCGTGTCAGTCCAATCACATAACACTTACAGCTTTTCACACACACAAGTGAATGCAAGGCATACTTGATCAACAGCCATACAGGTCACATTGAGGGTGGCGGTATAAACAACTTTAACACTGTTACAAATATGTGCCACACTGTGAACCCACACCAAACAAGAATGACAAACACATTTCGGGAGAACATCCGCGCCGTAACACAACATAAACACAACCGAACAAATACCCAGAACCCCTTGCAGCACTAACTCTTCCGGGACGCTACAATATACACCCCCCCACCCCCCACAACTCAACTCCGCCCCCCAACCCCGCCCACCTCAACCTCCTCATGCTCTCTCAGGGAGAGCATGTCCCAAATTCCAAGCTGCTGTTTAGAGGCATGTTAAAAAAAATGACACACTTTGTGACTTCAATAATAAATATGGCAGTGCCATGTTGGCATTTTTTTCCATAACTTGAGTTGATTTATTTTGGAAAACCTTGTTACATTGTTTAATGCATCCAGCGGGGCATCACAACAAAATTAGGCATAATAATGTGTTAATTCCACGATTGTATCTATCGGTATCGGTTGATATAGGAATCGGTAATTAAGAGTTGGACAATATCGGAATATCGGATATCGTCAAAAAAGCCATTATCGGACATCTCTACCAATTACATATACTACCGATAAGAGTACCAATGAATACCGGTATCGATAAGGGTATCGTATCAATAAAATCCTAACAATACACATCCCTATTCATCATTCCTCTTATTAGTATTCATTTGTGTAAACAAAGATGTGAAAATATTCATTTTATTTGCATTTTCATTAGCCCAAGATGTTGTACACCAGCAACATCATGAAACATATCACAGCAGGGAAGTATTTGATCAACACCTGCTTTTTAAATCTTAAACAAGTCAACTATATTAGCAGTGCAAGGAACCCATCCTACGCCGTATAAGCCAGTGGTACCGCGTCGTAGTCGGTTGATTCGTGTGAAAGTGGCGAGCAAACCATTTGTGCCAAAATGTTATTGCCTGCCGAAAATGTATTTCCTTCGCGGGAGCCCGCACCGCTTGCTAAATCTGCATTGCTTGGCTTCCTCTGTCCACAGCGGATTACTAGGTGTAAGACAAACAGTATCTTTGTGGTTATTGTACCAGTGAGATTTCTGTGGCTGTCTATGGCTCGTATGGTTCCGGTGTCACTTCCTGTGATTGGATACTCACTTGGGTCTCCCAAGTGAGTATCCAATCACAGAGTTAGGGCAGCTAAAAGGCCTTACTGACAACTAATGATCTGATTGGCTATCGCAATTGTCTATCACCTCTATGTGTCTGTTCACTTTCAGCGCAAAGATGCCCGCATTGTTGATTCTGAAGGCTCCAGGCAGATTTGGTACAGCATGGCAACATAAGCTAGCTGACTTCTTATTGGATAAAAACTCTAAACTAAAAACAACAGCATTGGAAGGAGCATAATATGACATGAAGAGAATATGAATACTTTTAGATATTTAAGGAAAGTCAATTAAGAATTACTTTGAACTTTAATTATGATCACGATTTCTGGTTATGTTAGGCCAGCAGAGAAGGCCTTGCTGGCCCTGAGGGCCCACCACTGCCCAGACCGCAAAACTTGACTGGCTGATATTGAAGAGGACTGTAATAGTTTTTGACTATAATACTGTAGTTGATGCACTCTATCATCTTTGTTTGGGACACTTTGATATAGAAAAGATAAATATGCCAGGTAGTTTCCAAAGAGCTTGCGAGACACATCTGTAAGTTCTTGGAGAGAGCGCTTTGGAACCCCAAGATGAATAACATTCAAGTATGTTTGGTCATGAGAAGAAAAACACCACCCTCCACCTGCTCTCAGTTAAAAACTGAATCCAAAATATAAATCTTTCACCGAGAGACAATCCTGAAACCCGACACGCATGTTAACATTTTCGGTGATACTCCACACTTGCAATTAGTTGTTTGAAAGCAAACGTGAAAGCATTAGGCGTAATGATCACGTTTGTTGTTCCACCTCCCCTGCACTTTGTCCCGGGCCAGGCAGTGTGCATCAAGACGAAATATGATGAAACGTTGCTCCCCTGTGACCGAACCTTTTCAGTTCTCGTACGTCGGAAGAGTGATGAACTGCAAAGGAATACTTCTCCAGAGAGCAGCCGTCTCATTCAGACACATCATCACTTAGTTAGCCACTGCGTGGGGAGATTTGAGTGGTCGGACAACCAATCAACCCTCAGCAGAAGCTTTCAAATAAATGACACATTCTCTGTACCTGCTTTCTGTAATTTGGCCGCAAATTCCTCGAACTGACTCAGGAAAACGCCTCGGCTCAAATGTGAGATTTTTGTTCCAGGCGGCAAAACAAATAAGTCATGTCTGGCCTTGCTCTCCAGACGTTTAAACACACACATGCTGTAGAATTCTCACCTTCTAGACTTCCGTCCAGTAGTTTCTACACCACGGATATTCAGCTTGATTGTTTTGTGGGGGCCACATTTTAGATTTGGGTCGATTTAGGAGCACTGTAATGTTTTTTAAAGGCCTACTGAAATGATTTTTTTTTATTCAAACGGAGATAGCAGATCCATTCTATGTGTCATACTTGATCATTTCGCGATATTGCCATATTTTTGCTGAAAGGATTTAGTAGAGAACATCGACGATAAAGTTCGCAACTTTTGGTCGCTGATAAAAAAAAGCCTTGCCTGTACCGGAAGTAGCGTGACGTCGCAGGTTGAAAGGCTCCTCACATTTCCCCATTGTTTACACCAGCAGCGAGAGCGATTCGGACCGAGAAAGCGACGATTACCCCATTAATTTGAGCCAGGATGAAAGATTCGTGGATGAGTAACGTGAGAGTGAAACTAGAGTGCAGTACAGGACGCATCTTTTTTTGCTCTGACCGTAACTTAGGTACCAGCTGGCTCATTGGATTCCACACTCTCTCCTTTTTCTATTGTGGATCACGGATTTGTATTTTAAACCACCTCGGATACTATATCCTCTTGAAAATGAGAGTCGAGAACGCGAAATGGACATTCACAGTGACTTTTATCTCCACGACAATACATCGGCGAAGCACTTTAGCTACGGAGCTAACGTGATAGCATCGGGCTTAACTGCAGATAGAAACAAAAGAAATAAACCCCTGACTGGAAGGATAGACAGAAAATCAACAATACTATTAAACCATGGACATGTAACTACACGGTTAATGCTTTCCAGCCTGGCGAAGCTTAACAATGCTGTTGCTAACAACGCCATTGAAGCTAACTTAGCAACGGGACCTCACAGAGCTATGCTAAAAACAATAGCTCTCCACCTACGCCAGCCAGCCCTCATCTGCTCATCAACACCCGTGCTCAGCTGCGTTCCAGCGATCGACGGAGCGACGAAGGATTTCACCCGATCATCAATGCGGTCGGCGGCTAGCGTCGGATAGCGCGTCTGCTATCCAAGTCAAAGTCCTCCTGGTTGTGTTGCTGCAGCCAGCCGCTAATACACCGATCCCACCTAAAGCTTTCTTTTTGCAGTCTTCATTGTTCATTAAATAAATTGCAAAAGATTCACCAACACAGATGTCCAGAATACTGTGGAATTTTGCGATGAAAACCGAGCTTTTTGTATTGCATACAATGTGTCCGAATACTTCCGTTTCAACGATTGACGTCACGCGCATACGTCATCATACATAGACGTTTTCAACCGGAAGTTTAGCGGGAAATTTAAAATTGCACTTTATAAGTTAACCCGGCCGTATTGGCATGTGTTGCAATGTTAAGATTTCATCATTGATATATAAACTA
The DNA here is from genome assembly GCF_033978785.1 of Entelurus aequoreus. Taxonomy (NCBI): domain Eukaryota; kingdom Metazoa; phylum Chordata; class Actinopteri; order Syngnathiformes; family Syngnathidae; genus Entelurus; species Entelurus aequoreus. Next base: position 16,438,419 of record NC_084749.1, on the reverse strand, counting down.
TCATACTGCGTGGTCGGTAGTAGTGGGTTTCAGTAGGCCTTTAAGGACCATCAATCAATCAAAGTTTACTTATACAGCCCTTAATCACATATGTCTTGACTCTGATCCCACATCAGAGCAAGAAAAAACTCAACCCAATGGGAAAAACGAGAATCTGTGGTGACCGGTGCAATGGATGCAGAGTGGATGAAATTATTCTTATGAGGGTCTAGTTACACCAGCAGTGGATCCTCTTGTATGGAGAGACGGCACCAACTGATGCATAAAGTAGTGGTCCATCCTGGGTCCCGACTTGGAACAGCTAGCATTTCGTCCATGGAAATTGTTCCGTGGCCAGCTGAGAAACCCCTCCACGCAGGAGAAGGAGACGGAGCAGAAAAGAGGGACGGCAGATCAACTGATCGAAAAAAGGGGTTTTTGATTGATTGATTGAGACTTTTATTAGTAGATTGCACAGTACAGTACATATTCTGTACAATTGACCACTAAATGGTAACACCCGAATACGTTTTTCAACTTGTTTAAGTCGGAGTCCACGTTAATCAATTCATGGGTCTATTTAAAGGCTAGGGTGTATAAAAGAGTTTTAAGATTAGACAAATGCTTCTACTTCTGCTTAAAAGCTAGTCAAAGATCATCTCTATAACAGCACTCTTGTGTTTTTGAGAATCTGTTGTAAAAATGTGAGACTCTCACAAGTTTTTTGCCACCAGTTGAATAGCCCCAATGACAAAAAAGAGAGGACCTATAACAGAACCTTGAGAAACACCACTAGTACAACTAAAGAAAATGAACAAATGACTACTGACTGCATCTGAAGTAAATACCCTACACCAACGCCTTAGTTACATAAATCACAGTACGGAAGAAAATGTGTACCGTATTTACCGGACCATAGGGCGCACCGGATTATAAGGCGCACTGGCGATGAGCCAGTCTATTCAGTTCTATTTTCATACAAAAAATTATAAGGCATATTAAAGGGGTCCTATCATGATTTGTTTTCTAAATTTAAAAACACCTACTTGTGGTCTACATAACATGTAATGGTGGTTCTTTGGTCAAAATGTTGCATAGATAATGTTTTACAGATCATCTTCAAGTCGCTTTCTGACAGTCGCTTCAGGATGTGCCGTTCTGTGGGCGGTCTCGACTACGGCGTCGGCTATAATGGCGGACCATTTTTCAGGACTTATGCAGAACTCAAATACACATCAGCAGGTACAAGAAAGTAAGAACAGTTGGTTTTGCATAATATCGCGAAACAAAACGCCGGATAATGTCTGCTAATCGGTGCCATTTTGCGGTCCTTATACACACACTATAATAATACTTGTATGTTGAAGCACAGTACGTCTGACTATGGTAGTCGACAATCCATCAAGCAGTGTGGCTTCATACCTTACCAAAGTTGTGCTAAAACATTTTGACAGATTTTTGAGCTCCGTGTGTACTGTTCTATATTCTCAATGAAACATCAACATGTTGGTGTTGTTTATTGGCGCCATCTTACAGTCTACACGTATCTCTAATGCTGTGGTTGTTAACCTGGGTTCGATCGAACCCTAGGAGTTCGGTGAGTCGGCCTCAGGGGTTCGGCAGAGCCTCCATCGCGGAGGTCAAGACACACCCGACTCATCGTGTAAATAACAACTTTTCCCTGTCGGCGTATTATGGATACCCCCAAACAATGTCCCCTCTAATTTTCCATATGCGTGAGCAAACGCAAAAACTCCTTGAGCATTTAGTGGAGCACATGTGAGCGACGTCAGACGTGCACATGCACTGTGGCCACACCAGCAGCACACCTGTCCCAAACATGACTAAACAACAAGTTCAATGTTTTATTATTATAATCAAATGACAGCAGTCATTTCCATGAGATTATTTTCTAATATAAGTGTTTTGGCCCACTTACAATGACAATAACAAAACATATTGTTTTTTCAGGAGCTGTGTACTTGTATTGTATGTCTGGGTGGGGGTCCTGCTTTGGAAGTAATTTGTACCCCTTTCAGATATCGCATTTAGTTCCCACTTAAACATTCACATGTTGCACAATGAGATGTGAAATGGGATCATGTGTACATTCCTGTAACTTTCTGTTTGTAAAATATATATTTATTAGTATTCCTTTAATATAATAACATCATTTCATGATTAATATTTATAAATTAAGATTGAATTAAGAAAAAAAAACATTTTATTTTTCACTTAAGAAGGGTTTGGTGAATAAGCATATGAAACTGGTGGGGTTCGGTACCTCCTACAAGATTTAGAACCACTGCTCTAATGTATGACTACCATCTACTGGTCACACTTTATCATTACACAATGTACCAAATAAAACTGCTTCGAGGTCGGTAAGCACAACTAAATTTATTCTGTGCATTAGGCACACCGTGCTATAAAGAGCAATGTAAATTTTTGAGAACATTCAAGGATTTTAAGTGCGCCTTATAGTTCGAAAAATACGGTAACTGCCTAAAGGAGAAGACTTAAAGGGTTGCCTCAAGGAACCTCTCGGTTATGTAAATCACAAGTTTGGCCCCCAGTGATCTGTGCTTGCTCGCAAAGTTAAAATGTCAACGCAAGGATCTGCCACAAGTGTCGCTATGCAACAGAAGCACTCTTGTATTTTCAGGAATTTTCTGCAAACATGTTAGTTTTGAACTGAACTGGAGTCAGGGGCCGCTATGGTATCATTCCTGGGCCGGATTTGGCCCACGGGCCACCAGTTGAATAGCAATGTCCTACACAGTACAGCGGAATGTTCTTCTCCTCAGAGACGAACAGAACAGAAAAGTCCTCTCGCGTCGCGTCCTTTATACTCCCCCACCACCACACGGTTTTCATTTCCACCTGTGGAATTACAAAAGCTTCCAGCTAAATAAATACTGCCTAGTTCCTGCGCACCTTCCCCGTCATAGGAGGGAGAAATGATCTGCCACACTTGATTTGTGGGCTGCTCCATTTTAGGTAATGAAGAGGAAAGCTTTCCAGTTGAAGGGAGAACTCCATCAAATGGTTAGTGTGCATGATTAAACGTGGAAAATAGTTAAGAACGCTCCTTTAACCTTTAAAGTCATAGTCTATTATCTGCGGGCAAAGTCACAGTCACACACACACACACACGCACGCACACACACACACACACACACACACACACACACACACGCACACACACTCAGCATCTGGCACACTTTTATATAGCTGAGCTCAAACCAATCAGAAATCCCTAAATACACGTTTAATATCAAATCATTTTATGAGACCACAGCCGTGCCTCAAATTACGAGCTCAATTCATTCCTCTCAAAACACTCATATCTCAAATCATCTCCACACATTGAAATTAATTGAATACATTTTTATAATTGCATGGCCCTCCCGAAACACCACCATTTTACCATGCTACAATAACATGTACTACAAACAACTGCAGTAGTTTTATAAGAGAATGTGGAACTAGAAAACCGTTGTTAATGTTGCACACAGACGTCTTTGAGGGATGGACCGGAGAGAGGTTAGTGTTGACAGGAAGCGTGTATGTGTACCAAAAGTAACGCTCGATCGTCCAGTTTGTTCAATCAGGAGGAGACAGAACAAGCAGAAACAAGTCAAACAAAGCATAAGCAGCTTCTGAATATTTTTATGGATAAATGTTTATTGTTTGGAAATTTGCGGCTGCGGCTTGTGCGATGCGGACTGACAGTGCTGACTCGCCATGTCTGATGCTAACCGGTAGGACAATGCTTCTTAACTACAATGGGCCTCGAGCGCCCCCTTGAGGCCCAACAAAAAATATTTGTTCCTCAGTTGTGCTCCCTTGTAATACACTCTGCCACCACTTGTGGTAGTAACGACAATCTTGAACAAACAGAAGAAGTCTGGAGCTAGATGAAGCGCAAAAAAATATGACTAAAGTGGTGAAGCTGTATTTTCATTTGTACTTTAATTTTATTGACAGTTTAGTTAAGAAACATATTCAATATTAGTTTAGTTTATTTTAGCCCAATATAATTGTATGTAAATACTTTTTCCATCAGTTATTTATGAGTCCCTTCTTAGGCGGTATAGTTGGTTGCTACTTATTTTTTTAATCAGCCTGACCTAAGCCTAAGGTTTATATGTTAAATAAATAATAACCCTTGTGATTGATTGATTGATTGATTGATTGATTGATTGATTGATTGATTGATTGATTGATTGATTCAGACTTTTATTAGTAGATTGCAACTTGTTTAAGTCGGGGTCCACGTTAATCAATTCATGGTACAAATGTATACTATCAGCATTATACAGTCATCACACAAGTTAATCATCAGAGTATATACATTTAATTATTTACATTATTTACAATCCGGGGTGTGGGATGTGGAGGGGTTGTTTAGGTTTGGTTGATATCAGCACTTCAGTCATCAACAATTATATCATCTGAGAAATGGACATTGGAACAGTGTAGGTCTGACTTGGTAGGATATGTACAGCAAGCAGTGAACATAGTGAGCTCAGAAAGCATAAGAACAAGTATATACATTTGATTATTTACATTTGATTATTTACAATTAACACATGGTTTCATATTATTTGACAAGGTAGTAAACTGCAAGTAGGTAAGATACAATCACTGAAGACGAAAAAAAAAATCAAGAGTAAGATGACTAATTCAGTGTTAATATTCGAGAGAGACCCAGGCCCCTCTGTAGTGGAGAAGTTGGCCTTTTTCTCCTTCGCATTATCTTTCTCAGTTCAGGTGTTGGAGTGAAGCATTTTGTCGATCTCTGGCTGTGGACAAATATTACTTTAACCTAGTCGATGACTATCCTAATGGAACGACCTCACAACAAACTTGAAAAGTCTAACAGATTACTCTTCATTCACAATTGAAGTTAAAAAGTGGCTTTGGAGCAATCAAAGCTGCTCACACGGTCACTAAGGTGGGCACTATGATTGACACATCAACTTAATGTGTATTATATTTATCCATGAGAGCATTTTTGTTGTAAATTGTGAGGTGTGTGTGTTAAAATCCTGGTTGTTTTTACAAATGATGACAGATGTGAACAAGAGCATGTATTGTCTTTGTGTGATGATGTAAATGAGGTGTGGTTGCATTGTATATTAAGTATGTGTCCATGAAAGGGCATTTTATGACTTTTTAAAATTTGATTACATGCTATAGTATGATTTTATTGTTATAATTTTATTGCATGATTTTTGTATCCCTTTAATTTAGGTAGCCAGGGATTGCAGATGGAAATGAGCTATTTAGCTATAATCTGGTACAGAACATATCTGTCTTTGAGCTTAATGTTTCTGTGCATTGTCCCTTCAAATAAAGACTAAACTAAACTTGTCGACTATCCAAATAGTCGTACAGATTAATTGGATGTACATTATTTTTAAGGGGAAAATAAGCTTTGGCTTCTGCATGAAACTGTCTTCGTCAGACAAATTATCTCTCTATTAGCATATTCACTCTGGGTCAGTAGTCGCATTTGCCATATATCGACTTTATTTATTTCTATTTTCAGTGTTCTTCTTCGTCCTATTAGGCAAAATAACGGTTATGGTTAGTCAGGTCTGTTGTTAATGTCATTATGGTCTATCCAGTGTGAGTGATTAGTTTATGCTTGACTTGCAGCGTCTGTGCGTTTGTGTTTCGTTAAATATTGACTGTTAAAAGTATCGCCTTATTAGCCTTCCATGCCTTAGGGGAAAAAAATATCCATAACACCAATAAAGTAGTCCAGTCTGTTCCAGTAGCTGACATTGGAGGAGACAGTATGGCACAAACCTTCAACATTACCCCAACCACTGCTCCAGCACGTCTATTTTCCGCTAATATATGCACACTAAATCTGTCACTACGTGCTTCTCATACGTTGAGGTTTCAGAGGCGAGATTACAGCGCAGATAAATGAATCCAAAGACGCAGCAGGGCTATTAACCATATCCTGAATACGTCGTTTTAGTTCAAAATATTATCCCAAATCCAGATTGATGAATATCACGTATCCCAATGGGGATTATTTCCCCTCCGACAAGTGAGTTGAGTATATATGTTTCTCACACCTCTCTGTTGATGTTCGCTTCAATCTTCTAGAATCATAATGTCCAGTAAGGGGAAATTAATAACTGTACGACATTTATAGATGACAAAATATTTTAGTGAAGCCCCACGTACAGTTTAAGAAAGATTATAGGCTACTTGCGGTTATGAGTAGCAAAATATAAACTTATACTATCATCATTCATCCCTTCACAACTTAATCAAACCTTAAACTGCAGAATAATGAGCATAAATAGTAGAAAAATTGCTGTTTGCATGTTCTCTTTATTATGGATTACTGCAATAGTTATGACGGTTTGTTGTGGATTGTCATGTCTGTGTTGATCATGTTTTTGTTTGGCCATGTTTTGCTTGGTTTTTGGACTCTTTTTAGTTCCTGCTTTTTCACTCCCTTGTCTTGTTTCCATGGTTACCCATTAGTTTCACCTGTTCCACGTTTGGACTCATTGTGCACTGTTTGTTTTGTCACCATAGCAATCCATTAGTTTTCACCTGTCCTCACGACTCTAGCACCTGTCTTTAATCATGTCTTCACTATTTAAGCCCGTAGTTGCCAGGCAGTCAGCCTGGCGACATCACCCTCTACGCACCCTCATGCTGATGATCCATGCTGCTCTTTTTCAAGCTTTTTCTCGTTCCAAGTAAGTTTTCTTTATTCAGGCCATAGTTGTGCAAGTTTTGTTTTATGTCCATAGTTCTGCCTTTGTGCTAGTGTTTTATTTTCATAGCCACGTTTTGTACCTCCGCTGTGAGCGCCTTTTGTTTGTACTTTTTTGAGTTAGAATTAAAGGCCTACTGAAAGCCACTACTACCGACCACGCAGTCTGATAGTTTATATATCAATGATGAAATCTTAACATTGCAACACATGCCAATACGGCCGGGTTAACTTATAAAGTGCAATTTTAAATTTCCCGCCACACTTCCGGTTGAAAAAGCCTTCGGGGGATGGCATATGCGCGTGACGTAGCCCGAGGAACAGAGGTATGCCTTCCCCATTGAATACAATACAAAAAAGCTCTGTTTTCATTTCATAATTCCACAGTATTCTGGACATCTGTGTTGGTGAATCTTTTGCAATTTGTTTGATGAACAATGGAGGCTGCAAAGAAGAACGTTGTAGGTGGCTGTAGCAACACAACAAGGACTACTTACTTGAATAGCAGACGCCTAGCCGATGCTAGCAGACCCACCGCACGGATGATCTGGTGAAGTCCTTTGTCGCGCCGTCGATCGCTGGAACGCAGGTGAGCACGGGTGTTGAAGAGCAGAGCAGATGAGGGCTGGCTGGCGTAGGTGGAGCGCTAATGTTTTTATCATAGCTCTGTGAGGTCTGGTTGCTAAGTTAGCCTTAGCGTCGTTAGCAACAGCATTGTTAAGCTTTGCCAGGCTGAGATCTATTAACCGTGTAGTTACATGTCCATGGTTTAATAGTATTGGTGATCTTCTGTCTATCCTTCCAGTCAGGGATTTATTTATTTTGTTTCTATCTGCATTTGAGACAGATGCTATCACATTAGCTCATGCTAAAGAGCTTCGTCGATGTATTGTCGTGGAGGTAAAAGTCACTGTGAATGTCCATTTCGCGTTCTCGACTCTCATTTTTAAGAGGATATAGTATCCGAGGTGGTTTAAAATACAAATCCGTGATCCACAATAGAAAAAGAAGAGAGTGTGGAATCCAATGAGCCAGTTACAGTCAGAGCGAAAAAAAATATGTATTTCACTGCATTCTAGTCCGTCACTCTAACGTTCCTCGTCCACGAATCTTTCATCTTCGCTCAAATTAATGGGGTAATCGTCGCTTTCTCGGTCCGAATCGCTCTAGCTGCGTTGAAAACAATAGGAAAACATGAGGAAGCAAACAACTGACAACGTCACGCTACTTCCGGTAGGGGCAAGGCTTTTTTTTATCAGAGACCAAAAGTTGCGAACTTTATCGTCGTTGTTCTATACTAAATCCTTTCAGCAAAAATATGGCAATATCACGAAATGATCAAGTATGACACATAGAATGGATCTGCTATCCCTGTTTAAATAAAAAATTATAATTTCAGTAGGCCTTTAAACTGCAGAATAATGAGCATTAATAGTAGAAAAATTGCTGTTTGCATGTTCTCTTTGTTATGGATTACTGCAATAGTTATGACGGTTTGTTGTGGATTATATCGTTTTTTTACATTAGTTATCATTTAGTTTATATAATTGAAGTATCTCAATTGCTAGTCTGTTCAACTTGAATGTCACAAAGTTTTTTTACCGATTCAGCCACTAGGTATGAGTGTCGCGATTAATCGCGTTTTGTCCAAAGTAAAATCATAATTAATTGTGATTAATCGCAAATGGAAGTTCTATCTTTAACAGGGATGTCAAACTCATTACAGCTCAGAGGCCGCATGGAGGAAAATCTATTCCCACGTGGGCCGGTCTGGTAAAATCATGGCATGATAACTTAAAAATACAACTATGACAACTTCAGCTTGTTTTCTTTGTTTTGACTTTGGCCCAAAATTGTCATGATCCGTTGCCCGGGTCATGTTTAGTTTAGTATTTCCTTTGTTAAAGTTAAAGTTAAAGTACCAATGATTGTGAGAATTGCGAAATTATTCTCTGCATTTGACCCATCACCCTTGATCACCCCCTGGGAGAGGTAAGGGGAGCAGTGAGCAATACCGGTGGCCGCGCGCCGGAATCATTTTTTGGTGATTTAACCCCCAATTCCAACCCTTGATGCTA
>NC_084749.1:16377108-16424608 GCF_033978785.1 Entelurus aequoreus | reverse complement strand
TGTACCTAACAAAAAAAGGTGACATAACTGAAAACATGTTTTATATTCTAGTTTCTCCAAAATAGCCACCATTTGCTCTGATTACTGCTTTGCATATATTTGGCATTCTCTCAATGAGCTAACTCCTTCAAGACTGTTGGAAAACCCTTTCAGGTGACTACCTCTTGAAGTAGCTTGCGATCGACCTAATGGCCAACCTTGCTGTACATTATTATTACATTACTTCATAAAACTATTGTAGTTGTTTGCAGTACATCCTATTGTATTCTTTTTCATATAATATTTCTTTAAAAAACATGTTAAAATTAAAAGCTTCTGGGGGGGCCAAGCACCGATTAAATAGATTAAAAAAAAAAGCAAAGCAAACGACCGAAGCTACAACATTTACATGAACTAAGAAACATCTGAATTATTGCATGTATTCAGTTGAAACCAATTTTAAAAAAAGCATGTAAACATCTTAATTAGACGTTGTTCAACTGCTTCAGAACTGCCAACATTAGAGCAAAATAGCTTAGCACAGTATCACATAATTACTTACTGTATTCTTACCTTTGTTGGGTGGTTGCCTAACAATTGTTGATTGTGCTGTTTTACACTTGATTGATTGACTGAAACTTTTATTAGTAGATTGCACAGTACAGTACATATTCCGTACAATTGACCACTAAATGGTAACACCCGGATAAGTTTTTCAACTTGTTTAAGTCGTGGTCCACGTTAATCAATTCATGGTAGAATCACAGAATAACTGTAAATGTGGTAAATACCATAATTACATTTTGAAACGGTAGGGTAGCCACCTGAAATTTTAATGGTTTATCAACAATCCCTAATCCGATCCTACTGTAAATCACCATCCAATTTGTTTTTGACATATATCAGATCGTTGTACGACCAATCGGGAAGTGAAAAATCGCTCCTATCAATGTCCGACAAGACTTATTAGTACTGAATCACAAGTGGAAATGGTCCTGATATACACAACATATGCTCAACTTTAGCTAAAGTATGCCGAGTTGGCTCTGCAAATACTCCATTTACTGCATGGGAACCACATATTTTGTAATCTGCGGCCAGATTGAAAAGACCAGGCTGCCATAAAAGAATATTATATTTTCTTCCATTTCTTTACAACCACTGAATGATTCATCTGTCATTTCAGTTTTCTACACAAAACAATGGCCGCTAGTCAGGAGCAAGCAATGTATGCAATGTGCGCGAGGCATATAAGACCAAACAAAGTAGCAAATGTCTCCATGATGTGTGGGTATTTACTCTCTGACTCTTGGATTCTAGCCATGCAGGCATAAATTCAGCCATATCGCACAATAAACCGAAATAGTCTATTTCAGTTTGTCTCCGTCCCCATTTTTAAGCCCCAAGTTTTTATAGAGCACTTGGCACCGCAGGGAGTTATTTAATTCCTGAGTGAGGATGATTTCTCCGGGCGAAATGAACAGTGTTGTGTGACGTGTTAATTGGCCACTCGTCTGAGGTCACTGTGCAGGCATCGCAAACTTTCAGACTTCTACATATGGGGAACAAATGAGAGGATGAAAGGCCGTGTGCTCGGTGACCAGGAAGAAGTCAATGGCAATGAGGTCGCCCTTTGCCAACGCTGCAAAAAGTTAGTGTTCAAAAACAAAACAAAAAATACAAAAATGAGGGGTATTTTATTTGAACTAAGCAAAATTATCTGCCAATAGAACAAGAAAATTCGGCTTGTCAAGACATTCCAAAACAAGTAAAATTAGCTAACCTCAATGAACCCAAAAATACCTTAAAGGCCTACTGAAATGAAATGTTCTTATTTAAACGGGGATAGCAGCTCCATTCTATGTGTCATACTTGATCATTTCGCGATATTGCCATATTTTTGCTGAAAGGATTTAGTAGAGAACATCGACGATAAAGTTCGCAACTTTTGCTGATAAAAAAGCCTTGCCTGTACCGGAAGTAGCGTGACGTCACAGGTTGTGGAGCTCCTCACAACTGCACATTGTTTACAATCATGGCCAGCAGCAGCGAGAGCGATTCGGACCGAGAAAGCGACGATTACCCCATTAATTTGAGCGAGGATGAAAGATTCGTGGATGAGGAAAGTGAGAGTGAAGGATTAGAGGGCAGTGGAAGCAATTCAGATAGGGAAGATGCTGTGATAAGCGGGTGGGACCTGATATTCAGCTGGGAATGACTAAAACAGTAAATAAACACAAGACATATACTGTATATACTCTATTAGCCACAACACAACCAGGCTTATATTTAATATGCCACAAATTAATCCGCATAACAAACACCTCCCGCCTCCCGTCCATATAACCCACCAATACAAATCAAACACCCGCACAACACACTCAATCCCACAGCCCAAAGTACCATTCACCTCTGTAAAGTTCATACAGCACATATATTTCCCCAAAATTACGTACGTGACATGCACATAGCGGCACGCACGTACGGGCAAGCGATCAAATGTTTGGAAGCCAAAGCTGTACTCACGGTAGCACGTCTGCTATCCAACTCAAAGTCCTCCTGGTTGTGTTGCTGCAGCCAGCCTCTAATACACCGCTTACCACCTACAGCTTTCTTCTTTGCTGTCTTCATTGTTCATTAAACAAATTGCAAAAGATTCACCAACACAGATGTCCAGAATACTGTGGAATTTTGCGATGAAAACAGACGACTTAATAGCTGGCCACAATGGTGTCCCAATATGTCCGCACAATCCGTGACGTCACGCGCAAACGTCGTCATACCGAGACGTTTTCAGCAGAATATTTCGCGGGAAATTTAAAATTGCACTTTACTAATCTAACCCGGCCGTATTGGCATGTGTTGCAATGTTAAGATTTCATCATTGAATAAACTATCAGACTGCGTGGTCGGTAGTAGTGGGTTTCAGTAGGCCTTTAAAATAAGTATATTCTCACTAATAACAAGTGCACTTTTCTTGGTAGAAAAAAAAAGAGACCTTTTTGCTCAATATGTTGAAAAATATTCTTAAATTAAGTAAATGCTAGTGCCATTATCTTGACATAATGATATGCGCTCGGCATCATGATTGTTTTTTTCATGCTTGAAGTAAGAATTACCGTATTTTTCGGAGTATAAGTCGCTCCGGAGTATAAGTCGCACCGGCCGAAAATGCATAATCAAGAAAGAAAAAAACATATATAAGTCGCACTGGAGTATAAGTCGCATTTTTTGGGGAAATGTATTTGATAAAACCCAACACCAAGAATAGACATTTGAAAGGCAATTTAAAATAAATAAAGAATAGTGAACAACAGGCTGAATAAGTGTACGTTATATGAGGCATATATAAGTCGCACTGGAGTATAAGTCGCATTTTTTGGGGAAATTTATTTGATAAAACCCAACACCAAGAATAGACATTTGAAAGGCAATTTAAAATAAATAAAGAATAGTGAACAACAGGCTGAATAAGTGTATGTTATATGAGGCATAAATAACCAACTGAGAACGTGCCTGGTATGTTAACGTAACATATTATGGTAAGAGTCATCCAAATAACTATAACATATAGAACATGCTATACGTTTACCAAACAATCTGTCACTCCTAATCGCTAAATCCCATGAAATCTTATACGTCTAGTCTCTTACGTGAATGAGCTAAATAATATTATTTTATATTTTACGGTAATGTGTTAATAATTCCACACATAAGTCGCTCCTGGGTATAAGTCGCACCCCCGGCCAAATTATGAAAAAAACTGCGATTTATAGTCCGAAAAATACGGTATTACTTTAAAAAAGTAGTTTTATACTTGTGAGTATTAATGACACAGCTTTGCAACAGTTGATATTCTAGTTTCAAGCATGTTTTACTCAATATAGGTCATAACATCTCAGCTACAAGCTCCAATATCTTACTGAGATCATTTAGGACCAAAACCCTTAAAACAAGTAAAACACTCGAACATAAAATCTGCTTAGTGAGAATAATTATCTTATCAGACAGAAAATAAGCAAATATCACCCTTATTTGAGATATTTAATCTTAAGTAGATTTCAGTTTTTGCAGTGAAAGTTGCAGTTCAAACAGACAACAAGAGCTGAGAGAGCGAACATGAGTTAATTCTCCCTCAAACCAGACCCTGATGTGTCTTTTGCACATGAGGACACACACGGTCACACAGACCGGTATGTGGCGTGATGGTCGGTTAACCTCCTAAAGAGCGATGACATGCTTTTTGATTGAGAGTCTTGTTAAGTGACGAGCAAGCGACCATTGATCAGAGGACAGTTTTCATCACTCGCTAATTTACAAATGACTGCTGTCCTCGTCAGGCTGTAAAAAGAACCACTTTGAACTTGAGAGTTTTTCCTCAGAACTAATATATATATATATATATATATATATATATATATATATATATATATATATATATATATATATATATATATATATATATATATATATGTATATATATATGTATATGTATATATATATATATATATATGTATATATATATGTATATGTATATGTATATATATATATATATATATATATATATATATATATATATATATATATATATATATATATATATATATATATACATATACATATACATACATATATATATATATATATACACACACTACCGTTCAAAAGTTTGGGGTCACATTGAAATGTCCTTATTTTTGAAGGAAAAGCACTGTACTTTTCAATGAAGATAACTTTAAACTAGTCTTAACTTTAAAGAAATACACTCTATACATTGCTAATGTGGTAAATGACTATTGTAGCTGCAAATGTCTGGTTTTTGGTGCAATATCTATATAGGTGTACAGAGGCCCATTTCCAGCAACTATCACTCCAGTGTTCTAATGGTACAATGTGTTTGCTCATTGGCTCAGAAGGCTAATTGATGATTAGAAAACCCTTTTGCAATCATGTTCACACATCTGAAATCAGTTTAGCTCGTTACAGAAGCTACAAAACTGACCTTCCTTTGAGCAGATTAAGTTTCTGGAGCATCACATTTGTGGGGTCAATTAAACGCTCAAAATGGCCAGAAAAAGAGAACTTTCATCTGAAACTCGACAGTCTATTCCTGTTCTTAGAAATGAAGGCTATTCCACAAAATTGTTTGGGTGACCCCAAACTTTTGAACGGTAGTGTATATATATATATATATATATATATATATATCAAATTAAATTTTTTGGGAACAATAATACTCCAAAAGTAGGCGATACTGTAGAAAAACCGCTGACTCAGATTCAGCCAAATGTCAAAGACAGAAGAAAACGGTGGAGTAGAAGGTTGTTCTTTTTGGACAGAGAGGGGAAGGATCAAAATGCACTAAAAATGGAGCACTGAGCTTTGTCACGGTTTCACTTCGTAATAACACGTGGCAAGTTCTGCATGAATCCCACGGATACCACAAAAGATGAGATGCCATTTGAATCCGAGGCTGCTGTCCATGCAAAACATTGCTGAATAAAATACTACTTCCCTGCACCTGACTGTTTCCATTACAGATCTGGTTCCAAATCAACATACTGAAGCATATATAAATGCATCTATTACCCTTGAGGAAGTACACTCTGAGGACAAAAGTTTTTGGACAAACTTTCAATGAATTTGTCAATAAGATGGTGGGCTGAATCTGAATTCTTTGAGACATTTTGGGCCACGTTTTTTCTTTCAACCCACCTGGTCCGGTATTCATGCCTAGGGATTCAACTTTACACCTTAAAGGCCTACTGAAACCCACTACTACCGACCACGCAGTCTGATAGTTTATACATCAATGATGAAATCTTAACATTGCAACACATGCCAATACGGCCGGGTTAAATTATAAAGTGCAATTTTAAATTTCCCGCTAAACTTCCGGTTGAAAACGTCTATGTATGATGACGTATGCGTGTGACGTCAATCGTTGAAACGGAAGTATTCGGACACATTGTATCCAATACAAAAAAGCTCTGTTTTCATCGCAAAATTCCACAGTATTCTGGACATCTGTGTTGGTGAATCTTTTGCAATTTGTTTAATGAACAATGAAGACTGCAAAGAAGAAAGCTTTAGGTGGGATCGGTGTATTAGCGGCTGGCTGCAGCAACACAACCAGGAGGACTTTGACTTGGATAGCAGACGCGCTATCCGACGCTAGCCGCCGACCGCATCGATAATTGGGTGAAGTCCTTCGACGCTCCGTCGATCGCTGGAACGCAGGTGAGCACGGGTGTTTATGAGCAGATGAGGGCTGGCGTAGGTGGAGTGCTAATGTTTTTATCATAGCTCTGATGAGTTCCCGTAGCTAAGTTGGCTTCAATGGCGTCGTTAGCAACAGCATTGTTAAGCTTCGCCAGGATGGAAAGCATTAACCGTGTATTTACAGGTCCATGGTTTAATAGTATTGTTGATTTTCTGTCTATCCTTCCAGTCAGGGGCTTATTTCTTTTGTTTCTATCTGCAGTTAAGCCCGATGCTATCACGTTAGCTCCGTAGCTAAAGTTCTTCGCCGATGTATTGTCGTGGAGATAAAAGTCACTGTGAATGTCCATTTTGCGTTCTCGACTCTCATTTTCAAGAGGATATAGTATCCGAGGTGGTTTAAGATACAAATCCGTGATCCACAATAGAAAAAGGAGAGAGTGTGGAATCCAATGAGCCAGCTTGTACCTAAGTTACGGTCAGAGAGAAAAAAGATGCGTCCTGCACTGCACTCTAATCCTTCACTCTCACGTTCCTCATCCACGAATCTTTCATCCTGGCTCAAATTAATGGGGTAATCGTCGCTTTCTCGGTCCGAATCGCTCTCGCTGATGGTGTAAACAATGGGGAAATGTGAGGAGCCTTTCAACCGGTGACGTCACGCTACTTCCGGTACAGGCAAGGCTTTTTTTTATCAGCGATCAAAAGTTGCAAACTTTATCGTCGATGTTCTCTACTAAATCCTTTCAGCAAAAATATGGCAACATCGCGAAATGATCAAGTATGACACATAGAATGGATCTGCTATCCCCGTTTAAATTTTTAAAAAATCATTTCAGTAGGCCTTTAATGTTTCAGCGAGTAGGTTTTACCATCACACACTAGTCATCGGCGGTCACTCGAAACGAGTATGACGATCCTCCTGGTAAGGGGGTATCCCTTTATGGAGGATGCCTGTGCGTGACTTTGTTTAACGTGGGGAGACTGGTGCACAGACAGTCACCACACGATCCTTGACAGATCCCGGTCAGGGTCCAGTGGCATGGAGTCCAAGACAACTGGGGACCCTTTTCTGCTGCAGCCTTCATCCGCCATCCCAGCCGTGGTGACGCTCCATAGGGTTAGCAATCATCCTCCGCCTGTTCCACCGTTGAGGTCTTGGGTCGTTATTTCCCCATAACTGGGCCCACATGGATGTGGGGGTGCCTTCTTCCGCCATTGCAGCCGTTGTGGCGGTTCATACATCTACCGTCTTCTGCCTGCTCCTCCGTTGAGGTCTTCACCGTATCCCTGGCTAGGGGGCAGTCAGGTACTAGGCCTTTGCCAAGGGCCACCTGGGGTAACAGTAGTAAAGGGGTTAACCTCCTAGTGCCCCAAGACCCCATAGAGGATCCTCCACTGCCGGATGCACTTTAACGCCATGCCCTGGACACACACTAGTACAGCCATACCGACTGGCCTTCTTCACACTCACCCACCGAGACCTCACTCTCATCCGGGTCACGGCACCGGTATAACACGCTTTGTTCAGCCCCTGCTTTTCTGCCAGTGGCTCAAACCTGGTTGCTCCGAATGAGACTTTGGGACCGCTCAGCATCAAGCTAAAAGCCTGAGCTGTCAACTCGATGTCTATTGTAAACCCTCAAGATGTCAGGGAGTGAGCTTTACTTTTTATAGGTTTTACCGTTGTACACTTGCACATCCACACCGCCTGATTCAGCACCTGCTTCCCGACCCATGCCTAGAACAAATGTCTGCCAATTAAAAGTGCGAGAGCACTAGGCATCAAGTTAAAAGTCAACTCGATGTCTAGCGCAAAGTCGTTAGGTGTAAGAAAGACAAGTTTACCAACGTACACTAGCAAAGCCAAACCAGCTGGCCTCCGTTACACTGGAGAAGTTTTGAGAAGGCCCTTTTCTTGTCTACCATTTAATACCTTTGTCAGAAATTTCACTCTGCCATTCTCTCACCTTCCAAAAAATGGCAATTAGTCCGGGGTGTCCCTTGCTGGCCATTTTGGATAGGCACCAGCTCACTTGTGACTCTTAATTAAGACAGAGATTTAGGGTCCAAAACGTGGAGCTCCTGTAGAGCCAGCCTCGGGAGGACTGGGGACAGGTCTTGTCGGTTTTGAGGACTTCATTGAGGTACAAAATCAGTCAGCGCCATTTTTTTCTTATACCTAGACTTGGGTTGTTATGTTTTGTGGAGACAACATGGCTCTGTGGAGCTTGAACGCGGCGGTCACACTCTCTCACTCGTGTGCCGTGAGATACAGTCTGGTGTGCCTTGGGAGATTATCTAAATTCACCTATTTGGGTTTAAAATATTTTTTGCAAACCAGTAATTATAGTCTGCAAAGTATGTGTTGTTGTTGAGTGTCGGTGCTGTCTAGAGCTCGGCAGAGTACCGTGTAATACTCTTCCATATCAGTAGGTGGCAGCCGGTAGCTAATTGCTTTGTAGATGTCGGAAACAGCGGGAGGCAGTGTGCAGGTAAAAAGGTGTCTAATGCTTAAACCAAAAATGAACAAAAGGTGAGTGCCCCTAAGAAAAGGCATTGAAGCTTAGGGAAGGCTATGCAGAACAAAGCTAAAACTGAACTGGCTACAAAGTAAACAAAATCAGAATGCTGGACGACAGCAAAGACTTACTGCGGAGCAAAGACTTACTGCGGAGCAAAGACGGCGTCCACAATGTACATCCGAACATGACATGACAATCAACAATGTCCCCACAAAGAAGGATAAAAACAACTGAAATATTCTTGATTGCTAAAACAAAGTAGATGCGGGAAATATCGCTCAAAGGAAGACATGAAACTGCTACAGGAAAATACCAAAAAAAGAGGAAAAGCCACCAAAATAGGAGCGCAAGACAAGAACTAAAACACTACACACAGGAAAACAGCAAAAAACTCCAAATAAGTCAGGGTGTGATGTGACAGGTGGTGACAGTACACCTACTTTGAGACAAGAGCTATAGTGATGCATGGTTGGTTATGGTTTAAAGTCATATCCAACAATTGCGACAACGACTTTTTACTGTCAACTGAGTTTCGTTTTTTAATGATTTCTGCTGGTGGTGTGCCTTGCATTTTTTCAAATGTGCCTTGGCTCAAAAAAGGTTGAAAAACACTGTGCTAGAGTATAGGCGAGACAAAAACGGTATCTCTATTCTTCCTCGTGTCTTTCATATATGGAGGAATTGACAATAGAGAGTATTTGAAGTCGTTTTGACAGAAAACGGATGTATGTTGGACGGCGCTATCATAATTGTTCTTGAATGGGAATAAAATGTGCACGATAATATTCCAAAATTTTAAAGAAAGTCTTTCCAAAAAGTGGAAGCTGCTAAAATCTAGAGATGTCTGATAATGGCTTTTTTGCCGATATGCGATATTCCGATGTTGTCCAACTCTTAATTACCGATTCCGATATCAACCGATATATACAGTCGTGGAATTAACACATTATTATGCTTAATTTTGTTGTGATGCCCCGCTGGATGCATTAAACAATGTAACAAGGTTTTTCAAAATAAATCAACTCAAGTTATGGAAAAAAATGTTAACATGGCACTGCCATATTTATTATTGAAGTCACAACGTGCATTATTTTTTTTAACATGCCTCAAAACAGCAGCTTGGAATTTGGGACATGCTCTCCCTGAGAGAGCATGAGGAGGTTGAGGTGGGCGGGGGGTTGGTTGAGGTGGGGCGAGGGGTAGGGGGTAGCGGGGGGTGTATATTGTATCGTCCCGGAAGAGTTAGTGCTGCAAGGGGTTCTGGGTATTTGTTCTGTTGTGTTACGGTGCGGATGTTCTCCCGAAATGTGTTTGTCATTCTTGTTTGGTGTGGGTTCACAGTGTGGCGCATATTTGTAACAGTGTTAAAGTTGTTTATACGGCTACCCTCAGTGTGACCTGAATGGCTGTTGACCAAGTATGCATTGCATTCACTTGTGTGTGCGCGAACCCGAAGGGAATAAGCGGTAGAAAATGGATGGATGGATGGTTGCCCCGGGAGATTTTCAGGAGGGGCACTGAAATTCGTGAGTCTCCCGGGAAAATCAGGAGGGTTGGCAATAGGGCTGCAACTAACGATTAATTTGATAATCGATTAATCTGTCGATTATTTCTTCGATTAATCGATTAATAATCGGATAAAAGAGACAAACTACATTTCTATCCTATCCAGTATTTTATTGGGAAAAAAAAACAGCATGCTGGCACCATTTTGATTATTGTTTCTCAGCTGTTTGTAAATGTTGCAGTTTATAAATAAAGGTTTATTAAAAAAATAATAATAAAATTGTATTTAAAAAAAAAAAAAACTGCATGCATGCGCATAGCATAGATCCAACGAATCGATGACTAAATTAATCGGCAACTATTTTAATAATCAATTTTAATCGATTTAATCGATTAGTTGTTGCAGCCCTAGTTGGCAAGTATGACTGGGAGACGCAACTGCTCTGTACTTCTCCCTACGTCCGTGTACCACTCCGTACAGCGGCGTTTTAAAAAGTCATACATTTTACTTTTTGAAACTGATTCCGATAATTTCCGATATTACATTTTAAAGCATTTATCGGCCGATAATATCGGCAGTCCGATATTATCGGACATCTCTACTAAAAACCTTTGTCTCCTGTTTTGCCTCTTGTAGATATAATGGACTGCATCATTTTGGTTCATGTCGACAATTCGAAGTATCTTACAGTATCCAACTAACTGGCGTCTACTGTACTCTAGCAAGGAAACTCATTACTTTGACTTAATTACCATATGTTACACATGGTTAGCATGAATTGAACAACTTCCTTAAAGAGATTGTGCCCATCAGAGGCCAACGATTGAATGGCGACTCAAGGATGCAGATTACATTGAAACCCTGGGAAATCAGATTTTAGCCAGCAAGAAGTATTATGCTAGTTTAATCGAATAGAGACTTGGGCTCCAGCCATTACTCCTGTTTTGTCCCTGCCTCCTCCACAAACAACACTGCACATTAAAGAAGCGATGAATCAGCAGTCTGTAAAACAGCAAGAACCCCTTGAACCTTCTGCGGTAAACAGAATAAGAAGAGCAATGGTGAAATTAGCGTGAGTTAAGGAAGTAAAGGCGGGGGAAGTTTGAAAACTGAGCCCCTGTTTATCATGGCTATCACCAAGAGTGACGAGGGTTAGCTGGAGGAGCAGATGGATCGGAACCTCAGGCTTCTTCTGAGAAAACTGTAACCAAGGACTCCCCTCTGTGAGTCCTTTGCCCTGACCAATTACAGCTCGGGTGTCTGACTCCTCCGAGGTTGTGTGATTAAATTAAAGGCCAAGATTTATACCCCGGTGCCAAGAAACGTCTTTAGTCAGATTTGGAATCGTTTATCCCATCAAAGGGTCGCCCATTCTGAGCTTTGATTGATAGAGCCAGGCTAGCGGGCTGGTATACGGTTACATGCCGTAGCCTTGCAGGCCGCTGCTTCCACGTCTTTAATTTAGCGCTGCGCAGCCCTATAAAGTCTAGACGCATCTACATCGCGGCACAGGTAAACAAGTCCCATGACAACAATGAACATAGATAGCATGAGGGGTGGAGGCATGGACTGGACTGTAATATGGATTTAATGCAATTGTGTCCAAAGCAGGACTGCAAATTGGTTTTAGGCTACCTGTTTCTTCCTCCAGAGACATGACCTGCACCCGGACTCCTGCCATTGCTACATAAAAAGACATACTCAGACTTTGAACAACTATTGCATATACAGTCGCAATCAAAAGTTTACATACACTTGTAAAGAACATAATGTCATGGCTGTCTTGAGTTTCCAATACTTTCTGGGTATTGAGACAAAACAGCTCAATTTTTGTTTCATCTGACATCACATGGACAAAGATAAGACCTTCTGGAGGAAAGTTCTGTGGTCAGATGAAACAAAAATTTTGCTGTTTGGCCACAATACCCAGCAATATGTTTGGAGGAGAAAAGGTTAAGCCTTTAATCCCAGGAACGCCAATTCCTACCGTCAAGCATGGTGGTGGTAGTATTATGCTCTGGGTCTGTTTTGCTGCCAATGGAACTGGTGCTTTAAATGGGACAATGAAAAAAGGAGGATTACCTCCAAATGCTTCAGGACAACCTAAAATCATCAGCCCGGAGGTTGGGTCTTGGGCGCAGTTGGGTGTTCCAACAGGACAATGACCCCTAACACACGTCAAAAGTGGTAATGGAATGGCTAAATCAGGCTAGAATGAAGGTTTTATAATGGCCTTCCCAAAGTCCTGACTTAAACGTGTGGACAATGCTGAAGAAATATTTTTTAAAGGCTGTTTTGGGGCGGCAAGCATTGATTTTTAAATTAATGTCAATGCGCGACGTTTTTCAAGGTACGAGCTGTGTTGCAGAACCGATAAGCTTTGTGTTTTTACTTTGTGGGACTTTTTCCTACAGTAATATTTTCATTGCCACTAAGCAGCTGTTGCTCAACCCTAGAAATGAAAGTATCAGTAAGTTTGCAATATATGACCTTGTTTATCTATCTGGTTATTCAGTCGTCTCTCCGACTTCTCTTTTTTTTTCTGCAATTATGTCTTTGGTTTGTGCCATTTGAAACTTTGAAATAAGACCCGAAGGAGGAAAAGAAAAACTGGTGATGGTCTTGGATTATGTTTTTGTTTTTTGAGTTCCTGTCGGATGTAGCCATAGCTGTAGAAAATCATCAAAGAACCATGTCAAGGTGGAGGTTTAAGTTCGCCCCGAGGCCCCCATTCATTGGCCCTTTTTTCCAAAAATGGTGAGCACTTGATGGCTCATTATTTTCAGAAAGAGAGCAACTCAAAAAAAAAAAATCCCAGTGAAAGGTGCAGGCGCAATTAGATGATTGAAATGGGAGCTGTCTGAATTCAAAACACATGATCTCAAGGAATTTACCTTAATGTTGCGAAGAACCGCGAAAAGGATCAGAGTAGTACTTGGCGGCTCGAGTCTAAGCCGTGTTGACGAGCTGCAAAGTGCGCCTTGAGTTATAGAGGGGCCTCTCCGGGTGCACTCGGTGGCCCCCTGCACCTGGATTCTACCTCGTGACAAAAACCGCTGGGCCCGTTTGGATCCTCACGAATGTATCAGAGGAGTCAATTAATCTTCATCCTCCACGGATATTCGCTATCACAACAGAACCTCATCAAAAGATTAAAGCAAAGCTCTAATTTGTCCCAATCCCCTTGTGGAAAAAGAAGCAGTCGGCCACTAAGGCTGCTCGCGAAGGAAATTGCAGATAATACGAATGTGGAAAACTTCCATTTAAAATATGGAGACATTTTTTTTTCTGAGGTCTACCACAGCAACCAGATGGGTGTAATGGTATCACTCCACTTGGCTTTTATAAAACACTTGTGGCAATGAGATCAGATTCTCTTCTCCACTTGTAATGATTGAATTGAAAGACGGCCAATTCATCCTCCGCGTTAAAAAAGGGGAGAAAATGTGAACACAAACAAGTTGAATGCATGAAGGTAAATAGTGGGTTTAAAAGTCTATACAAGTTTCCTTTATATGATTGGTGATGGCTGAGTTTGACAGATGAAATGTATTTATTTTTAAAATGTATTTTATGAAGTGGCCCCACAGATTCGAATACATAGTTAAATCATGAAATAAATAATTAAAATATAAAATTATTAGTTAAATAACTTATTAAAATATGAACTTTTAGTTAAAATGTGAAATAAGTAGTTAAAATATGAAATGATCAGTTAAATTGTGAAATAATTAAAGGAGAAATTATTAGTTAAATTGTGAAATAAATAATTAAAATATGAAATTATTAGTTCAGTTGTGAAATAATTAATTTAAAGATGAACTTTTAGTTAAATTGTGAAATAAATAAAAGACACAATTATTAGTTAAATTGTGAAATCATTAATTTAAAGATGAACGTTTAGTTAAATTGTGAAATTATTAAAATATGAAATGATTAGTTAAATTGTGAAATAAACAATTAAAATATGAAATTATTAATTAAATTGTGAAATAAGTAATACAATTTTAGTTAAATTGTGAAATAAGTAATTAACTTTTAGTTAAATTGTGAAATAAATAATTAAAAGATACAATTATTAGTTAAACTGTGAAATAATTAAAAGATGAACTGTTAGTTAAATTGTGAAATAAATAATTAAAAGATGAAATTATCAGTTAAATTGTGAAATAATTAAAAGATGAAATTATTAGTTAAATTGTGAAATAAATAATTAAAACATGAAATTATTAGTTAAATTGTGAAATAAGTAATTAAAAGATGAAATTATTAGTTCAATTGTGAAATAAGTAATTTAAAGATTAACTTTTAGTTAAATTGTGAAATAAATAATTAAAGAAGAAATTATTAGTTGTGAAATAAATTATTAAAAGATGATATTAGTAAAATGTGTGAAATAATTAGATTTGGAAATAATTAAATTATGAAGTAATTAAACATTTATTTACATTTAGA
This sequence comes from Entelurus aequoreus, assembly GCF_033978785.1. NCBI lineage: Eukaryota > Metazoa > Chordata > Actinopteri > Syngnathiformes > Syngnathidae > Entelurus > Entelurus aequoreus. The sequence goes on along the minus strand of NC_084749.1, from coordinate 16,409,920 downwards.
TAAATTAGTTAAATTGTGAAATAAAGAGGAACTTTTTGAAACAATCAAATAGTGAAGTAATTAAAACAATTCAAAAGTAAGTAATTAGTTCAATTGTGAAATAAATCATTACAATGAGTGAATAATCACATTGTAAAGTCATTGAATAACTGTTTAAAATAAAATAATTAGTTAAATCTGAAATAAATGAAATTGATTTTGAAATAAATAATCAAATATTTAATTAAATATTTAAATTAAAATAATTAGTTGAATTGTAAAATATAATTACATTTTACAATAATTAATCAAATTGTGAAATAATTGTTAAATAATTAAAACTTGATATATTTCATTAAATAGTTAAATACATGCATGTAATTTTACATTAAGTTAATTAATGACACATTTGATAACACATTTAATTATTAAATTTTAAATAATTAATGACACATTTGAGAATGTATTCTAATACTGTCAATTGATATTTTTAGTCCGATTAATCACACTTTTTTTAAATTTGATTCAATTATGATTAATCGCAGGTTATGACTCAAAGACACCAGTATTTGGACACAAATACAATTGTATTGTCCAAATGTTATCTAGGAAACATTTTTAAAGGATTGACTTGAATGCACATAATTTATGTGCTCAAACCTTGGTAACAGTTTTATCTAAAGTCCAGTCAGGGTGTATTTTGAAGTGAAATCTGCCAGAGAGCACACCAGTCAGAGTTTCCTCCCTCTGATCATTGACCTTTCAGCAACTTGCAGGAAATCATCAGGTTAAGGAGCACGTTCGGTCAAAATACATTGCGTGATTAATCTGCATTATGTACATTATTATCGCAATATTTTTTTGCGATTAATCACATTAGCTAACTCGTTATTTTTCACAGCCCGAATCGGTTTATTTCATTCTGTCCCATTTGATTCTCTGTAGCTTGTGAGTCTGTTGTTGGAGTTTGGAGTAAAATTAGAACACAGAGTAAAGATTTCCCCGATCGATATGAGAACGCCAGCTGATCCCGGTGACATCCCCACCTGTTCCGTGTGAGTCGTAAGAGGAAGCAGCTGTGGTGACGGCATCGGGCTGAGCAGACATGTGAGCTACAACATCTTCAGCACACACGTTGATAATAGCCATGCTTTTGGATAGAACAGCCATTGTTCAGTCTGACAACATAGAACGGTGCATTGTGGGGGCACAGCTAATGATCATGACTCGGAGTTGGACACGGTATTAATATTGCAATATTGTTCATTGCCATGCAGTATATAACCATCCAGTATTATGTATAGAGGATTTTCATAATGGAGTCTGATTCGTTAGATTTTGCCGTATTTTTGGTATCCTGGCATGTGCTGTATGTTAGCGAGAGCACAGCTAATAAATAGATCTCATTTGCGACTTGTTCCACCTCAAGAAGGCTAAAACACTCCGATAAACAAACACGGCATAGGTTAGGGTAGTTCAGCGAGGTCCTCAGATCAGTCTAAACTAGGGATGTCCGATAATATCGGACTGCCGATATTATCGGCCGATAAATGCTTTAAAATGTAACATCGGAAATTATCGGTATCGGTTTCAAAATTATCGGTATCGGTTTCAAAAAGTAAAATTAATGACTTTTTGAAACGCCGCTGTGTACACGGATGTAGGGGAAGTACAGAGTGCCAATAAACCTTTAAAGGCACTGCCTTTTGTGTGCCGGCCCAATCACATAATATCTACGGCTTTTCACACACACAAGTGAATGCGAGGCATACTTGGTCAACAGCCATACAGGTCACACTGAGGGTTGCCGTATAAACGACTTTTACACTGTTACAAATATGTGTCACACTGCAGGCATGTGATTTTTCCGTCTAAAGTCGGAATTCCGTCTTTTTTAATCTCGGGGGGAAAAAAAATAATTATCTCCCGTTTTTCCGTTTTTTTTTCCGAACCTAAATCAAGATTCGAGACGTAGTTTATATTACGCCGTAGTTGATTGGTCGATATGTTCCTTGTGACGAATCAGGACATCTGTTATGAATGATGACGTTAATAACGTCATCATTCATAATGGTTACTACGGCCATTTTCCATATGTAAACAATGTCGGATCTCGAGAGAAAGGACGCTTTACGAGTAAAAGAAATTGATAAACATGTCAAAAATAAGTTCCGATGGGACTGGATGGAAAGGGAAATCACTGATACTGTTGGGAAGAAGAAAGTTACGACTTTGTTCGGTGATTTTATTCGGAAAATCGATCGTCCCGGAAAGGTTTTGTGCACGTGGTGTCATGATAATATTGACTATGGATCACGAGGTTTCAAGGCTTTGGAAGTACATGCGAAACGCCAAAAACATATGAAACAACTTGAAGCAAAGAAAACAAACTTTTCACTAGCTGGTACTTTTGGATGTCAACCGAAAGTGAGCAAACCTTACGGACTTCATCTTTTGTTTAAACTGCCGTAGACATGGAGAGGAAAGATCCGCCCACTTCAGTTGCAGACAGGGTTGTTAATAATGAGGTAAGCTAAAAAATATTTGCTTGCGAAATACGCATGTTTGTTTTAAATATTAACCAATTATTGCTTTGCGAAATATAAATGGGTTTTTCTAAAAATAAAAAGCCATGTGAAAATATATTATGAAATTACAGAAATTCAAAGAGTCGCATTATTGATTCCAGTTAACAATTTATTTGAAATACATTTGCATATAATACTATTTTGTAATATTATGTTCTTTTGTAGTCTGTTGAAACTATTGTCAGTGGTGTAACAATCTTGAAGGTAAATATTTTCACACTTGTTTCATGCAATATGTCAGTGTCCTTACATTATTATTATTTCCTATTTTCAAATATGAGTAAACAATACTAAACATGTTTAATTATTTTCATAAATGTATATCCTATTTTGGCGAAAAGAATGAAATGTTTACATTACATTACATTACATGAACTGAAGTAATGTGGTAATACTGTAAATAAACTGTAGATAATAACACTGATCGATGTGACACCTGTGGATGTGAAATGAACACAAGATGTAAATATTAGTGACTAAATACTGTTGGGACTGAACCATACACAGTGATTCATTAGGATAATTGGGTTATGTATGTTCTATTAATGATGTTTTCATATCTTTAAACACTAAAATATTTTCTTCAAATGGTGCTGTCTTTGTTAATTTTAGCATGTTAAATTGGTGAAAAACCAGGAGCTTCGGGGGGCGTTGCCCCCCTTGTCCCCCCACCAGGGCGCCGCCCTGGACCTGGCTGGGGGCCTTCGTCCTCCAGACCCCCGGAAATGTTTTCAGTCTTTTTCATTGTGGTCAAATCACATGCCTGCACTGTGAACCCACACCAAACAAGAATGACAAACACATTTCGGGAGAACATCCGTACCGTAACACAGCATAAACACAACAGAACAAATACCCAGAACCCCTTGCAGCACTAACTCTTCCGGGATGCTACAATATGCACCCCCCCGCATCCAGCGGGGCATCACAACAAAATTAGGCATAATAATGTGTTCATTCCACTACTGTATATATCAGTATCGGTTGATATCGGAATCGGTAATTAAGAGTTGGACAATATCGGATATCGGCAAAAAAGCCAAGTATCAAAATCCTTGATTTCTAGGTTTAAATCAATTTAAGCAGCTAATATGCTGACATAAATAATTAGTATGCTAACGTTAGCTATCAAGGGTCTGTCGGTGCATCCTGTGCGTGTCAACTAGTGATTGTTGATGATTAACGAGAGGGTTCACTCTGTTCATTTAATTCTGCTATTAAATAAACACATGCAGGGGCTGAGGTCGATGCACAGAGTGAACCCTGACAGACGAAAGAAAACAAAAAACACACAAACACGGCAATTTATCGATGTTATTGTCATATATTGTTTGATTCACTGATTTATTGATTGTGGGTGAATGGGTGTAAGGAACATGTTCCTTGTAGGAAGCGGGGGGTTCGATGTTCGACGATTCAACCGCAAGGATGATATTTAAATCAGACTCCTCCTAATTAAATAGTCAACTATTCCAAGGCCCTCCAAGTATCAAAACAGTAGATATTGATACTGACGCACATTTATAGGTGATAGTAGCTTTTTAATGTGAGATTAATCAAAGGTTTTTTTCTATTCTCCCATCAATTATGGACGCCCAAACAACCTACTCAAAGAGTGACGAGTTTGAACACTGTCAAGAGTGAAGCCAATCATAACAATGAATGTTTCAAACTGATGATTGGCAATGGAGGATTAATTTAGATTGCTTCTCTTGAAGAAAGAAACTCTTAATTAGACAAAGTGGAATTTCAGTGGACTGGAAAGGTGGATTCTTGATTCATTTATTGCGCTCATTTAACTGTAGGTGTATCTTCCTGGGAACCAGTGTCCTCTACAGTGGACATTGTTGGTCTTTTTTCTTTTGACGGTTACACATTTCAAAAAAGAAAAACAGCTCTGCTAAACAACGATGACCTAAATCAGCCTCAAATTGAGAAAACTGCCAAGCCAGCACAAAGATGACTTGTTTGATTGCCCTTACACAGAAAAATACATCATCTATATGAAATGGAACAAGTGGAAGAACACATTTTAGTCAAATGTGAGGATTTTACTTATCGTGTTTGTGGGGTAACGTCCCGTGAGTCATGTCTGCCGAACCCTGAAGTCCGAAGTAATTCTCCACGAAGCATCACAAGCAGCCTGTGAACTAGGGAGCTGGGAAAACGGCTTAAAACACGTTTTTTCACTCACAATGGAATTGCTTAGCAAAAAAAACGATACGGCAATCAATTCATGACTTTTTATCGGGGGTGACAACTTTTTCCCCTTCCGATACAGATATTTGGATCTTTGAGTATTGGCTGATACCGATGTTCATCCGATACAAAATCAGCTAAATACCTGTGTGGAATGTTGGAAAAGGCTTGATTAAGTGGAAATCCTCGGAGAACAATGTTATGTAATAAAAACACTCGCCTTATCACAGATTTTGGCCATTTGTTTTCTGCCGACACCTCATGGCCACAATCATTTGTAAGGGTAGGCCAGTGTTCGGCAACCCAAAATGTTGAAAGAGCCATATTGGACCAAAAATACAAAAAACTAATCTGTCTGGAGCCGCAAAAAATTAAAAGCCTTATGTATGTGTTATATTGAAGGCAACACATGATGTAGCTATATTAGCCTACTATCAAAATCTTCACTGACAGAAATGTTGCAATTTTTATAATTATTCTCCACATTTTTACAACATTGGAAAACATTAGTAAAACAGAGGCTTCTCAGAGGGTGCGATAACTCCTGGAAATTACTGGCTTAGAATGGCCAAAGGTAAAGATGTGTGTGTCCAAGTTGAAGGAAAGGGCAGGCTGTCTTCTTCTAATGGATTTATTGCAAGCTGGGTGACATTTACTGTGGTCTGGAACAACATGGCACACAAACAACTATCTGAAATGCAGCCAATGTTACATACAGATAAAAAAAACTAAATTATATACAAATAGGATGAATGTAAAGGATATTAAATGAGCTCAAACATACCTACAAATGATGCATAATGATGCAATATGTGCATACAGCTAGCCTAAATAGCATGTTAGTATTGATTAGCTTGCAGTTATGCTCTGACCAAATATGCCTGTTTAGCACTCCAACAGGTCAATAACATCAACAAAGCTCACCTTTGTGCATTCACGCACAGTATAAAACTTTTGTACAGTATAAAACTTTTGGTGGACAAAATGAGTCAAAAAATGAGTGGAAGATTTTACATGTAAACAAACTGTTGCGTTTGTTCGTATTTTTCCCCGCATCTTCTTCCATTGTCAATCCTTTCCCCCACGGTTATTATAGCATCAGGAATGTAACCAATATTACATACAGATAATGTGTCATGAGACATGCAAATATAAATTATATACACAGAGGACATAATTAAAGGAAATTAAATGAGATCAAATATACCTACAAACAAGGCATAATGATGCAATATGTATATACACCTAGGCTAAATAGCATGTTAGCATCGATTAGCTTCCAAATATGCCTGATTAGCACTCCACACAAGTCAATAACATCAACAAAGCTTACCTTTGTGCATTTGCACACAGCATAAAACGTTTGGTGGACAAAATGCGAAAGAAGGTGTGGCATAAAACACGTCTTTCTGTGGCAGCCTCGGAGAAAGTTGTACATGTAAAAAAAACTATTGTGTCACAGTCCACACAACTACGGTGAGTTCAAGGTCCGCCCAAATTAATAGGACAAAACCGCGCTCGCCAAATACTCTCATCAGTGAAGCATGAACACAAACATATTGAACAGTGGGCTTTCTAACCATTAGGAAGGTTTGTGTCATGTTTGTCCTCATACACAAACTATATTAAAACAAAACATACTTTTTTTACTCACACATTTTTGAAAAAGCTCAATGGAGCCACTAGTGTGGCGCTAAAGAGTCAGTAAATTAAATGGTGTGTGTGTTACTGGATATTTTCTTGGAGACTTTGTATGTGTAACTAATATCAACTATAATTGTTTAGACTGCAATATTGTTAAAGTATGGACACTTATGTATGTATGTCTAGCTTGTGTGCTATTGTGTGCTTAGCTGTTGTGTAGCTGCTAGCCCCGAGTAGCCCATACCCTACCATGGTTACCTTTTGTCAGTGACTTGACTAAAATACAAGAAAAGACCAACTTTGCAGGACTGCTTGTATTGGATTTTTCGATACAAGCCGATATAATCTGGTACTGGTTTTTTTTTTCGGATCAATATCGGATCGGATACTCGTCCATTTTACGTCTTCCTCCAAGAATCAGGAAATGGCTCGTGGATGCAAATAGGACGCGTGGCAGAGATTGCTTCATGTTTTATTCCAGCTAAATGTCATATTGTGAATTTATAGCGTTAATGTGCTGCAATAGTGTGCACTTGTTGAAACTGTGGCCCCCTGTGGAGAGTGCTGCTGCGGTTCCTCTGTTTTTCGTCTCCAGTTTGTGTGATAGTATATATTTGGAACGGTTGACAAAAAGAATAAGGGGTGTTCCTGGAAGTGTTTCTTTTGGGCTTTGTCGGGGCCATTTCACGGCATTGCGGAATCATGTGACGACTGGCTGATACTTGAAATGTTGGTCTGGCTGGCTAAAGTGAAAAGCGGGAAAATATTTCATTGTTTCCTCCCCGATGCGTCATTGAAACTTCAGGTTTCAAATGATGTTTGCTAACAAAGTGAACTAAGGCAGATGTGAGGAACAAGTCTCCGCAGAAAGGAATCATAAATGCATTAAAATAGTGACTATTGCACATTAGGGCTGTGGAATTTTGGCCACCACATGATTTGATTCTATTCTTGAGGGTAACGATTCGATTCAGAATCGATTCTCAATTTGAAATGTGTCAGGTTCAAACACTGATGACATCTATTAAACGAGACAAGAAGCAAAGAATCAAACAGAGGCAGAATTAAATGTGGCTCATTTGAGGAGAAACGTGTCGACCTGTAACCTCTTACAGTTTCACCCACGCTCTGGCGAAAGATTGTACGCCACCTCTTTTTATTTGGACTTTCCCTGTTTACATAACAACAGCTATTTCTAAAGGAATGGGGGGTATGTAAACAGCCATTGTTTTCGGTCACATTAACACAAAAGAAAAAGATGCCTCGGGCTTGGGCTGGTCCTGGATCGAGCTTGGGCAAGTCTTGGATCACAATAGACAACCCCTCCCGTCTCCTCCCATCGTACACAATGGAATTTTACAAGTCTTTGGCTTGGTGCAACAAAGACAGCCTCTGTCTGCTTGCCGGAAGTTTCCGAAAACGGAAACTTTTGTGATACCTTCCACATAATTATTCTAACAAAATGATTCTTGATTTAGAATCTATACTTTTTTAATAACATTGGATGCCAGGTCTATGATTAACTACATTCCTACATAAAATAGATAAACAGAACTCTGATAAATATCTATATTATTTACAAGAAAATTGGTTTTGTTTGAAGACTATAAAAATGGGACCCATTATCTCCCTGCTTGTCACTCAGCATCAAGGGTTGGAATTGGGGGTTAAATCACCAAATGATTCCCGGGCGCGGCCACCACTGCTGCTCACTGCTCCCCTCACCTCCCAGGGGGTGAACAAGGTGATGGGTCAAATGCAGAGGATAATTTCACTGCAACTAGTGTGTGTGTGACAATCATTGGTACTTTAACTTAACTTAAATAAAATGATACCCAAACATTTAATAAAGTCAAATACAAAATAAGGCAACAAGAGAAGTATCGAACACTTTTATTTTGTTAAGCAGGGGTGTCAAACTCATTTTAGCTCAGGGGCCGCATGGAGGAAAATCTGTGCACAGGCGGGCCGGACTATTAAATTCATGGCATTAAAACTAAAAAAATAAAGACAACTTTAGAGTGTTTTCTTTGTTTTATTTTGGCCAAAAATAGAACAAACACATTCTGAAAATATTACAAAAAAAATATAGAAAACAAATACCGGCAGCGGTAAAGTTTAGAGCCATAGAGGAAAGAAGAAAGTGAATAAATGTTTATAACTGAATACGTTTACATATGCATAAAAATTTGTTTTTTAAGTAACGTTTATGACAACCTTTTTCCAAAACACAATATAGAATGTGAGATACAACAGGATAATGCATACATTTATCATTTGTTTTCAAAACGCTTACAAAAAAGTGGGTACCCAAAAAATGTACTGTGGGACCCCATTTTTATGACTTGATGGGGTCCCTGGGACCCCATTTTGAAAATTCCTAGCGCCAACACTGATAGAGTATTGGTGCGTGCAAAACAACAACAGGGGGCTGTGGCCTGCGGGCCGCTTCTAACACTAATCAAATATCATCCCGGGGGCCATAGATAATTAAAGTGATCGGCTCAGGGAACCCCTGTTCTAAAGTAAATCTGAGCATCTACATCAACAACATAATTTGCCTGAGTGGCTGGACAGGACGGATTACAAAAATAAATAAATACAATAAAAAACAATTTTTTTAAATTGTTATTTTAATAAAAAATCGTTACAAATAAGAATCGCGATTAATCAGATTTTTTTTAATTTTTTTTTTGCACAATTATAAATGATAAATGGGTTATACTTGTATAACGCTTTTCTACCTTCAAGGTACTCAAAGCGCTTTGACAGTATTTCCACATTCACCCATTCACACACACATTCACACACTGATGGCGGGAGCTGCCATGCAAGGCGCTAACCAGCAGCCATCAGGAGCAAGGGTGAAGTGTCTTGCCCAAGGACACAACGGACGTGACTAGGATGGTAGAAGGTGGGGATTGAACCCCAGTAACCAGCAACCCTCCGATTGCTGGCACGGCCACTCTACCAACTTCGCCACACCGTCCCTGACTTGCCACATCCCTGACTTGCCACATCCTGGCTGAGCATTTCTTCTGGGTTACATGCCTCTGAAGGTTGTTCTGAACACTAATGCAGTCTTTCCCATAAACTGCCAAGATACCTGTGGCGGTGGGGGCGTGGCTATGGGCGTGGTCACCATGACATAATCGAGTAATTTGCATAATTTACTACAATGATATGATTTTCTCTAAAAAGGCTCAAAAAATGTATACTTACTAATTAATAATAACAGTTTTGTTTTAAACGTCCATCCATCCATCCATTTTACAATATAATTACAACACTTTATGTACATATTTATATACAGATTTGAACAATAAGTTATTCACTGAAACATATTAATTGTGGTTCTTACAAAAAAATATATCTTATAAAATATAAAAGCTAAAATGTCTCTTAAAGCTCTGCCCCTTTAATTAGTGCATACTAAATAATTTAACTTTAGCCTACTACTACAACCATATTATTTACCAGCAACATAAAGTGAAACAGAGGCAGAGATGTCCTGCCACAGTCAGTAACAAATAAACAGAAAACAGTAGTGGTCAAATACAAATAAGGCAACAAGAGAAGTATCCTACACTTCTCTTTTGTAAAGTAAATCTGAACAGCCTATATGGGCATCTACATCAACTATATGATTTGCCTGAGAAGCTGGACAGCACAAAAAAAAACAAAAAAAAATCTATTTGTGGCGGACGTAATTCTTTCGTGGCGGGTCGCCACTAATAAATGAATGTGTGGGAAACACTGTAATGAAAATGACACTTTAATAATCCAGCAAAAGTGAAATTATTAGTTCTCTTTGTTGCTATACTGTAAATATGCATATGTATTCCAGGGAAGAGATATTCATATGTAGAGTATGTTTAGACATGACGGCTGTTTGAAGGCGCATCCTTTCAACAAAGTGCCTCCTGGTTAATTGGCCATTACTCTCAAACTTGAAAATGCTGTCCAGAGGGCAGCTCCACTTGACTGGAAACAATCATGGAGTTAGCAGGCTGGCAGGAGCAAGCCTCTCCTACTGATGTGGCGCTCAAAATGAAGCGAGCTCCATTATAACTGCAATGACGCCACCGTAATCAGCGCAGGGAGGCACATTTGGAAGAAATGTTTTTGTATGAGGATCGTTGGTGAACCTGCTCGCCGACTGATCTCGGAACTCGATGTTTATTTAATGGCATATTCAGCAAAGCCGAGGCCGTCATCAGTGGTCCTGGAGCACGGGTGTCGAACTCCTTTTCATTGAGGTCCACATCGCAGTTATGGCTGCCCTCAGAGGAAATAATATATGAATATAAATGTATAAGGATTTGCCTCAGGATATTAGGAGACAATTGCCTAGGAATTGAATTATTATATTTTTTCATGACACTGTAAAAAAAAAAAAATCAGTATATTTTATAGTTAAAAAGAAACTGGCAGCTCACAATTTTACCGTTAATATTACATTGTTTTTCCCCCGCATATTACTGTAAATTGGAAGAAAAAAAACAGGACCACGGTTAATATAAGGCAGTGTTTTTCAACACCAGTGTACCGTGAGATATTGTCTGGTGTGCCGTGGGAGATTAGGTAATTTCACCTAATTGGGTTAAAAATATTTTTTGAAAACCAGTAATTATAATCCGCAAATGTGCCGTTGTTTAGTGTCTGTGCTGTCTAGAGCTTGGCAGAGTAACCGTGTAATACTCTTCCATATCAGTAGGTGGCAGCAGGTAGCTAATTGCTTTGTAGATGTCGGGAACGTGGTTTGTCGTGATCACAATATGCAGACGACAGTGGGAAGCAGCGTGCAGGTAAAAAGGTATCTAATGCTTAAACCAAAAATAAACAAAAGGTAAGTGCCGCTAAGAAAAGGCATTGAAGCTTAGGGAAGGCTATGCAGAACGAAGCTAAAACTGAACTGGCTGCAAAGTAAACAAAAACAGAATGCTGGACGACAGCAAAGACTTACAGCGTGTGGAGCAGCAGACGGCGTCCACAAAGTACATCCGTACATGACATGACAATCAACAACAAAATAGGAGCGCAAGACAAGAAGTAAAACACTACACACAGGAAAACACCAAAAAACTCCAAATAAGTCACGGCGGGATGTGACAGGTCGTGACAGTACACCTACTTTGGTTGGTTATGGTTTGAATTCATATCCAACAATTGCGAAAATTACATTTTTTTTTATGTTTCACTTTTTTATGTTTTCTGCTGGTGGTGTTCCTCGAGATTTTTTCAATGAAAAAAATGTGCCTTGGCTCAGAAAAGGTTGAAAAACTGATATAAAGTAAGATTATGGCAACAGAGCTGCCAGTTTTTTAACGAAAAAATCTACAGTTGTTTTGATGGTGTATTACTGTAAAAGGAAAAACAGTTTTTTAAGGTACAATTCTGGTACCGGGCTGGCCTTTTTTTTTTACTCCAATGGTCGTTTTTTACGGTGCATTCCTGTAAATGGGAAATCTGAACCACTATTTGGTTATTTCCACAGTAAAATTCTGGCAACTGAACTAGCAGGTGTGTTGTTTTTTTTACTGTGAAATCTACCTTTGTTTTTATGGTGTATTACTTCAAACGAAAAAAACAGTACAACTTTTTTTTTACACACAGACAAATCATAATACGGACAGACAACTTAAAACACACGCACGCACGCGCAGATCTGATTACACCCACACAGAGATTGATATACACACATTAGTACACACGCACATATTGAGATACACGCTACAATAACACTTTCATAATAAGCCAAGCAACTTTTTCAGTTATTTTTATTTCAGCAAAAAATGTTTGTAATATATGTTTATATAGTATTTGTTGCAATATTAGACAATATCAAAGTTTTAAATGAATGCAATTTCATGCGGGGCCACATAAAATGATGTGGCGGGCATGTATTGATGATAGTCTGTACTTTATGGGTTATACTTGTATAGCACTTTTCTACCTTAAAGGTACTCAAAGCGCTTTAACACTATTTCCACATTCACCCATTCACACACACATTCACACACTGATGGCGGGAGCTGTGAAGTGTCTTGCTCAAGGACACAACGGACGTGACTAGGATGGTAGAAGGTAGGGATTGAACCAGGAACCCTCAGGTTGTTGGGCCATATAAAATGATGTGGCGGGCATGTTTTGATGATAGTCTGTACTTGATGGTCCTCCAAGTTTCTGCTCCATAAAGACAGACGGATTTAACATTTGACACAGATTTGTCTTGAGGATCTTAGTTTTATCCTTGTGGATGTTTAGGGTAGTTGGATCGATTGTCTCCTCTTGCATTTATTGCTTGGTGTGTGAAAGGAGGGCCAGGTCATCAGCAAAGTCTAAACCAGTGGTTCTTAACTTGGGTTCGATCGAACCCTAGGGGTTTGGTGAGTCGGGCTCAGGGGTTCGGCGGAGGTCAAGACACACCCGACTCATCGTGTGAATAAAAACTTCTCCCTATCAGCGTATTACGGATACGGCAACAGCAGAAGTCACACTGGTTTGCAGGTGTGTAATTTATTGTGAGTTTATGCACAGTGTTGGTTTTGTTGTTTGAACAAGGTGATGTTCATGCACGGTTCATTTTATGCACCAGTAAAAAAACATGGTAACACTTTAATATGAGGAACATATTCACCATTAATTAGTTGCTTATTAACATGCAAATTAGTAACATATTGGCTCTTAACCAGTCATTATTAAGCACTTATTAATGCCTTATTCGGCATGGCCTTATTATAACCCTAACCCTCTAACCCTGACCCTAACCCTAACCAAATAACTCTAAATTAAGTCTTTATTACTTACAATATGTTTCCCTAGTGTCCAAATAACTCTAAATTAAGTCTTTGTTACTTAGAATATGTTCCCCATACTAAAGTGTTACCAAAAACATATAACCTTGTCTTCAATTTGAAAAAAAGAACATTTTATTTTTCACTAAAGAAGGGTTCAGTGAATGCGCATATGAAACTGGTGGGGTTCGGTACCTCCAACAAGGTTAAGAACCACTGTTCTAAACCATTCAGCCGCCTACCAGGTGTCCGCAGGATTTTGTTCATATTTTGAGTGGTGGTCTTCAAGATCCAGTTAATAGTGAGCAAAACAATAGAAACAAGAGAGGAGACATTCCTGTCCATGCCAGTCTTCTAATTGTCATGTGAGCTTTCCTCCTTTGACGACTTGGCACCTCATTCCATCAAACAACTTGTCAATCAGCCTTAATGGCATTGACTGTATCTCATAATGTAGGAGTAGCTGCCACAGGGTATCACGGTAGACTAAAGGTTTCATTAGTGCATCGTTTCCGGTTTTATGGTCTTTTCTGTCTTTATTCGTCCTGTGAAAGCATCATTTTAAATATGCAGAAACCAAAAGAAACAAACTACCGTATTTTTCGGACCATAGAGCGCACCGGATTATAAGGCGCATTAAAGGAGTCATATTATTGTGTTTTCTTCTGAATGTAAAACACTTCCTTGTGGTCTACATCAGTATTTTTCAACCTTTTTTGAGCCAAGGCACATTTTTTGGGTTGAAAATATCCGGCAGCAGAAATCATTAAAAAAACGGAACTCAGTTGACAGTAAAAAGTCTTTGTCACAATTGTTGGATATGACTTTAAACCATAACCAACTATGTATCAATATAGCTCTTGTCTCAAAGTAGGTGTACTGTCACATCACGCCATTTCTTGCTGTTTTCCTGTGTGTAGTGTTTTGGTTCTTGTCTTGCGCTCCTATTTTGGTGACTTTTTCTCTTTTTTTGGTATTTTCCTGTAGCAGTTTCATGCCTTCTTTTGAGCCATATTTCCCGCATCTACTTTGTTTTAGCATTCAAGACTATTTTAGTTGTTTTTAAACTTCTTTGTGGGGACATTGTTGACTGTCATGTCATGTTCGGATGTACATTGTGTACGCTGTCTTTGCTCCTCAGTAAGTCTTTGCTCCACAGTAAGTCTTTGCGGTCGTCCAGCATTCTGTTTTTGTTTACTTTGTAGCCAGTTCAGTTTTAGTTTCGTTCTGCACAGCCTTCCCTAAGCTTATATGCCTTTTCTTAGAGGCACTCACCTTTTGTTTATTTTTGGTTTAAGCATTAGATAAATTTTTACCTGCACACTGCCTCCCGCTGTTTCCGACATTTACAAAGCAATTATTTACTTACTGATATGGAAGAGCATTACACGGTTACTATGCCGCGCTCTAGACAGCACCGACACTCAACAACAACACATAATTTGCAGACTATAATTACTGGTTTGCAAAAAATATTTTTAAGCCACATAGGTGAAATTAGATAAGCTCCCACGGCACACCAGACTATATCTCACGGCACACTAGTGTGCCACGGCACAGTGGTTGAAAAGCACTGGTCTACATAACATGTAATGGTGGTTCTTTGGTCACGATGTTGCATAGATGATATTTTACAGATCATCTTCAAGCCGCTTTCTGACAGTCGCTTTCGGTTGCGCCGTTTTGTGGGCGGTCTTATTTACGTGGCTCACCTTCGACGGCGTCTTCTCCCCGTCATCTTTGTTGTAGCGGTGTAGCGTGCAAGGACGGGAGTGGAAGAAGTGTCAAAAGATGGAGCTAACTGTTTTAATGACATTCAGACTTTACTTCAATCAATAACGGAGCAGCATATCCTCATCACCAAACAACAACACAGGAAATGTGTCCCGTGGAAAGCCGTCCGACCGGAACTCTCTTAATAACTAAAGTTCCTTGGGTGAATAATGTAAACTCACAACACCGGTATGTTTTAGCGCTTTCATAGCGAGTGTACTGACAGATATAAGTAAGAACTTTACACTACTTTATATTAGAAATGGCAACAGTGGATGATGAATGTCCCATAAAAAGAAGATAGAGAAAAATAAGAAGCTTATCGACTAACCGGCAAAGGCGGATGCGCACAAATTTTCAGGATTTATGCAGATCCCAAATACAGATCAGCAGGTACCAGAAGGTAAGAAAAGTTGCTTTTGCATAATATTGCGAAACAAAACGGCAGATAATGTCTTACCAAAGTCGTACTAAAACATTTTGATAGATTTTTGAGCACCGTGTGTAATGTTCTATATTTTCAATAGAATATATAAAATGTTGGTGTTGTTTACTTGAGTCACATTGCCATCATAGTGCAGCCTACACTTATCTCTTATGTTTGACTGCCATCTACTGGTCACACTTATCATTACACTATGTACCAAATAAAATAGCTTCGAGGTAGGTAAGCTCAACCAAACGTATTCCTTACATTGGACGCACTGTCGAGTTTTGAGGGAAAAAAAGGATTTTAAGTGCGCCTTATAGTCCGGAAAATACGGTAGCAATTTTTGGTGAATATTCTTATTCATCATGGTTGTTTTATTCTCAGAGAATTGAATCGATTGCCACTGGACAGTTCAGATTGTCTTCGAAGATGTTTCGCCTCTAACCCGAGCAGGCTTCATCAGTCCATGCTCACAGATTTAGATAGGACAACTCTCGTCTGAGAGTCCGGTGCTGGATCCAAAGACTTCTTTCCAGCACAACAACAGTTAGATCTCAGACTAGGTTGTAACATTTTTGTCGGGGCATGCCCCCTTTTGGTAGAGGATACATACTTTGTATTCGGCACCAGGCTCTCAGACTAGAGCTGTCCCAATTATGTGTTTGAGCATGAACTAATTAGGCCTGCTTGGATGAGGGGCAAAACATCAAGTTCAGATGCAATGCCCTGAGAATGTAGAAACTTAAGGAGCGTCTCAGCGAAGATTCCTAATTATGAGCACTTATATAATACTTATTCGCCCCATTACAAGCATGTCCACTTGTCCAACGATTCATGGAGGAAAATTGCTAAGACTACACTTCTTTTATGTCACAGGTAGCTAAATAGCTTGTCAACAAGGGTTATGATTGCCTATTCTTAGGATAATACTGCCCCTCGTGTTTTGGCAGGGAATTGCAGGTGTCGTGCTAAGCCCCCACCAAAGGGCTATAACAGGATCAAGACACCATTAGCATAATGAAAACTCTGTAGCATAATGACTCTTTCGGCCTGTCCGAGTAATCACAGATCACCAATCAATAACCCGATAACTTTACTTCCTTGGGCTTTTCTCTAATTGTTCCCACAGCATTTCAAGCGTATGATTCTCCAAATTGCCTTGAGACGATGAAGATTCAAGGGGAACTAAGAGTTTGGCCCAACCCCTTAAATGGCGTGTCCCAAGACCATCAAGACCTGTTAGTTGTTGAACGTTTGCTCTTTGATAAATATCAGTGTGGAAGGCCTATTTCTTGCTTCGAGGGATATTTGCTCAGCAAGGTGATGCTTTTGCCCTGTGAAGCCATATTGGGTAACCCTTAAGAAGTGACTCTACGATTACAAACGCGCATGCACACTTCCTTCAGCTCGGACCGAGATCCAAACATCACAGTGGGAAAATAATAAGTGACAAGTCCACCACAACTGGATCCAGATGGGAGTATTTTCATGACAAAGATTTTAAGAGTAATCCACAGAACTTTCACTCCCAGGCTGTTTGATATGAAAAAAATGTGTGTCTTCTGTTTGTTTCTGGTGCATGACCAAGGTTCGGGCAGGTTATTGGTGGAGAGAGGCAGAACGGATTAAGTCTATGGCAGTGGTTCTTAACCTTGTTGGAGGTACCGAACCCCACCAGTTTCATATGCACATTCACCGAACCCTTTTTTTTCAAATTCAAGACAAAGTTATATGTTTTTGGTAACATTTTAGTATGGAGAACATATTCTAAGTAACACATACTTAATTTGGAGTTATTTGGACACTAGGTTAACATATTCTAAGTAAAAAAGACTTAATGTAGAGTTATTTGGACACTAGGGGAACATATTCTAAGTAACAAAGACTTAATTTAGAGTTATTTGGACACTAGGGGAACATATTCTAAGTAACAAAGACTTAATTTGGAGTTATTTGGACACGAGAGGAACATATTCTAAGTAACAAAGATTTAATTTAGAGTTATTTGGACACTAGGGGAACATATTCTAAGTAACAAAGACTTAATTTGGAGTTATTTGGACACGAGGGGAACATATTCTAAGTAACAAAGATTTAATTTAGAGTTATTTGGACACTAAGGGAGCTTATTCTAAGTAACAAAGACTTAATTTGGAGTTATTTGGACACTAGGGGAACATATTCTAAGTAACAAAGACTTAATTTAGAGTTATTTGGACACTAGGGGAACATATTCTAAATAATAAATACTTAATTTGGAGTTATTTGGTTAGGGTCAGGGTTAGAGGGTTAGGGTTATAATAAGGCCACGCACAATAAGGCATTAATAAGTGCTTAATTATGACTAGTTAAGAGCCAATATGTTACTAATTTGCATGTTAACAAACAACTAATTAATGGTGAATATGTTCCCCATACTAAAGTGTTACCATGTTTTTTTTACTGGTGCATAAAATGAACCGTGCATGAGCATCACCTTGTTCAAAGAACAAAACCAACACAGTGCATAAACTCACAACAAATTACACACCTGCAAATCAGTCTGCTGTTGCCATATCCGTAATACGCCGAAAGGGAGAAGTTTGTATTTACACGATGAGTCGGGTGTGTTTTGACCTCCGCCGAACCCCTGAGGCCGACTCACCGAACCCCTAGGGTTCGATTGAACCCAGGTTAAGAACCACTGGTCTATGGTGATTAGGACAATCCTGTATGGATACTCAAATATAGCCAGACATAAAGCATGCTCAGGCAGTTTTTTGGAAGAGTTTGGATCCAACCCCTCACACGTAGGTATTTGCTGACTCATTTCTTTTGAACCCAAAGCAGAAAAGAGGATACCAAAGAACTGTGCAGACTTTCAGTATTGCCACTGTTCCATCCTTCTCAGGTTAGGCTCTAACTGTATGCAACAATTCCTGGTTTTTTCCCTCTAACCCCGTCTGACATCCTGGAGCTTTGATGGCGCCTACTTCTACTGGAATGTCTCTTGCGTCTCCGTGCGCATTAGGATCTTTAGTTATGTATTTTTCCACCGTGTTGTCCCCTCCTTCCCACACACAAACACAAATAGACCCAGACAATCTGACTTTTGTAGTCTCCCTCAAAGAGAATCCTGCAGGGTGCCAAAAGGCCATGTCCTTTCTCCAGTGAGTCACAGCTAGTGTTGAGTTAAGGGATGTCAGCAGGGAGCTGCGTCGTGGACTCGCCCGCACTGAAAACCACACCGTCGCGCCCCCACGGCCGTGCGTTAGCCTGATTAGATCACAGCCGGGGGTGGAGGTTGGCGGTGCGACTCCAAAAACAAGCCGTGGGATTCGCGATTCCCGCTTTGATCTCGAGTCAGGGAGTTTTTGCGAGGAAGCTCGCGAAGGAAGCCTGAAGACAAGGCAAGAAGGATGACCTGAGCGGCACCAGGTCTCGAGGGCCGCAGAGGACCCCTCGAAGACCGCCGCGTTTCTCACATACATTACAGGACTCGGAGAGTTGAAAGTAAGAGAGTCATGGGGGAAGGCGATACAAATCTAGAAAACAAGTCAGATGTTTCATGTTCAAAGGACATGCATTTGAAAATCCATAACACGGGTTTATTTTTACAAACAATATTCACAGGCCAGAACACAACTCAGCCTACGCACACGACTTTATCCGTCTATGTCAGGGGTGTCAAACTCATTTCGCATCGTGGGCCACATACGGCCTAGGGAGATGTCAAGTGGGCCGGACCATTAAAATTATACCATACTCTGCTATAAATAACCAAAATATCATGTCTTTCCTTTGTTTTGGTGTAAAGAAGCACAAGAACATTAGGAAAATATTGAAATTTAATGAACTTTCCTTTTACAAAACATTTCATGAAACACCTCATATTTCCTTAGACAAATGTGCAATTTACTTTTATCATTCACAAATATGCATTGCAACTGATCCCACTGATTGTACAAAGGCACACAACTTTAATTGGTACTGAAAAATATAGTAATGCACTTTAAGATTAAATGAGACTTTTAAAGAAAGGAATTTTTAAACCACTTACACATACGCATATAAAATCTAAATGCAATCCCTGCGTACACCTTACAAACTAAGGAGAGTGATTTTAAATGTGTAATGAAGAAAGTGTTCGCCTGTCCTGTAAATCTGTAAACTTCATACATGAAACATACATACACATACAATACATACTGAAAATGTATGGAGTTGTATGAACAGTAGAATTCCATCACACAACTTTTGTTTTGAAGCTGCTGACTAACATTAAAGTGCACATTTTTTAAATCACCACAGTAAGGATTCATCTTCACAGAGCTGTATTCTTTCAATGCAAACAGTATCTAAGGCAGCATTTTAAAGGTGTTAGTCTAGTCTGGACTTGTATTTGTTCCTGAAACTTGGCATCTTTTGGCCTGTACAAGTGCATCAACACCAGTTGTGTCATGTCCTGACTAGCTGTCACTTTCAGAATGTCATTTAAGTGCTTGTTTGTGAGCCTTGAATGCATTTTTGTTTTATTGATATTCATCACTGAGAAAATTTGTTCACAAAGGTAGGTTGTCCCAAACATGCACAAAATTTTAGCAGCCAGGGCTGTTAATTTGGGGTACCCTGGTAGTAGATACTGATAAAATCTGTCCAGAACTACAGAGGCAAATTTGCCCTTCAAATCTGCATCACACTGCAAATCAATTATCTCTAGCTGAATTTCGACCGGCAGATCAGAAGCTTTAACTGTGAAAGGTGAGCGAAAAACTGAAAATTCTGTCTCAAGTTCACAAAATACCTGAAAACGTTTCTCAAACTCCCGCAGTAGTCCTGCAATTTTGTCTTTGTACCGTTTCATGTCCGCATCAGGTCTGGTCACACACACATCTCTCAGACAGGGGAAATGAGCAGGGTTGCCATTTGCCAGTTGCATCTCCCACAAAGTCAGCTTCAACTTAAATGCATGTATGTTGTCAGAAAACTGTTTAACAAAGTCACCGTCGGAATACGGCTTCGATGCTAATGCTATTTCGCTAGCAATTAGGTAGCTGGCTTTTACCGCTGCTTCACTGACTTCTCGGCTCTGGATGAAAGTTGACTGCTGTTTCCTCAGACCCGCCAGCAATTCGTTAATCTTATCTCTTCTCAGTTGTCCTTGCAAGCCGTCATATTTTTCGCTGTGATGAGTCTCGTAGTGGCGTCGAATATTATATTCCTTCAATACCGAAACTTGTTGCAAACACACCAAGCACGAAGGTTTTCCGTGCATCTCTGTAAATAAATAGGACGTGGTCCATTTTTCTTTGAAAATTCTACACTCCTTATCTACTTTTCTCCGTTTTGATAACGACATTTTGGCTAATGAGGGTGTAGCGGAGAGGTAGAGACCAAGGTATTAACAACGTCGTAACAAGCAGCAGATGGCGCATTGATACCGTCTGCTGTTTTCAGTCTGTCTCAGTGATGCGGCTTGTCTTCTACTCTGATGGAAAGAGTGCGCCCCTTAGCGGATAATCCATGAATTGCAGCGAATTTAAAATATTAATTCCATGTCTTTTATGCATTTTTTCCACTTTCAAATTATCCTGCGGGCCTGATCGAACCTCCTTGGGGGCCGGTTCCGGCCCGCGGGCCGTATGTTTGACACCCCTGGTCTATGTGAAAACACATGCTGACAAGTACATGCCAATTCATAGAGACCTCATATAACCCTGATGATCATGAATATTGGCAACAGATGTATTATTTATACTTTTACCAATTATGATTCCTCAAATTGAAATTCACTTTACACTAAGCTGTATATTATACTTAATAATATATCTCCTGAGAGGCAGTGGACATATACACATATTTTCAGTAAATTGTACTATATACTGTATAAACCAGTGTTCTTCAACCTTTTTTGAGCCAAGGCACATTTTTTTCATTGAAAAAATACGAAGGCACAGCAGAAATCATAAAAAAATTAAACTCGATATTGACAATAAAAAGACTTAGTCGCAATTGTTGGATATTAATTTAAACCATAACCAACCATGCATCACTGTACTTGTCTCAAAGTACTATCACGACCTGTCACATCACGCCGTGACTTAGTTTGACTTTTTTGGTGTCTTCCTGTGTGTAGTGTTTTAGTTCTTGTCTTGCGCTCCAATTTTGGCAGCTTTTACTGTTTTGTGTGTATCTTCCTGTAGCAGTTTCATGTCTTCCTTGAGCGCTATTCCCCGCACCTGCTTTGTTTTAGCAATCAAGACTATTTAAAGGCCTACTGAAACCCACTACTACCGACCACGCAGTCTGATAGTTTATATATCAATGATGAAATCTTAACATTGCAACACATGCCAATACAGCCGGGTTAACTTATAAAGTGCAATTTTAAATTTCCCGCTAAACTTCCGGTTGAAAAACTCCTTTGGATATGACGTATGCGCGTGACGTAGCCAGTAGAACAGCGGTATGGCTCCCCCATTGAGGCCAATACAAAAAGCTCTGTTTTCATTTCATAATTCCACAGTATTCTGGACATCTGTGTTGGTGAATCTTTTGCAATTTGTTTAATGAACAATGGAGATTGCAAAGAAGAAAGTTGTAGGTGGGATCGGTGTATTAGCGGCTGGCTGTAGCAACACAACAAGAGGACTTACTTGGATAGCAGACGCGCTAGCCCATGCTAGCCACCAACCGATGCTAGCCGCCAACCGCATCTGTGATCGGGTGAAGTCCTTCGTCTCGCCGTCGATCGCTGGAACGCAGGTGAGCACGGGTGTTGATGAGCAGATGAGGGTTGGCTGGCGTAGGTGGAGCGCTAATGATTTTAGCATAGCTCTGTGAGGTCCGGTTGCTAAGTTAGCTTCAGCGTTGTTAGCAACAGCATTGTTAGGCTTTGCCAGGCTGAGAATTATTAACCGTGTATTTACATGTACATGGTTTAATAGTATTGTTGATCTTCTGTCTATCCTTCCAGTCAGGGATTTATTTATTTAGTTTCTATCTGCATTTGAGCCAGATGCTATCACGTTAGCTCATTAGCTAAAGAGCTTTGCCGATGTATTGTCGTGGAGATAAAAGTCACTGTGAATGTCCATTTCGCGTTCTCGACTCTCATTTTCAAGAGGATATAGTATCCGAGGTGGTTTAAAATACAAATCCGTGATCCACAATAGAAAAAGGAGAGAGTGTGGAATCCAATGAGCCAGCCTGTACCTAAGTTACGGTCAGAGCGAAAAAAGTATGTCTTTCACTGCATTCTAGTCCGTCACTCTAACGTTCCTCATCCACGAATCTTTCATCCTCGCTCAAATTAATGGGGTAATCGTCGCTTTCTCGGTCCGAATCGCTCTAGCTGCGTTGAAAACAATAGGAAAATATGAGGACGTGAACAACTGACTACGTCACGCTACTTCCGGTAGGGGCAAGGCTTTTTTTTATCAGAGACCAAAAGTTGCGAACTTTATCGTCGTTGTTCTCTACTAAATCCTTTCAGCAAAAATATGGCAATATCGCGAAATGATCAAGTATGACACATAGAATGGATCTGCTATCCCCGTTTAAATAAAACAATTTCATTTCAGTAGGCCTTTAAGTTGTTTCATCCTTCTTTGTGCGGACATTGTTGATTGTCATGTCATGTACGGATGTACTTTGTGGACGCCGTCTGCTCCACACCCTGGAAGTCTTTGCTATCGTCCAGCATTCTGTTTTTGTTTACTTTGTAGCCAGTTCAATTTTAGTTTCGTTCTGCATAGTCTTCCCTAAGCTTCAATGCCTTTTCTTAGCGGCCCTCGTCTTTTGTTTATTTTTGGTTTAAGTATTAGATACCGTCTGCATATTGTGATCACGACAAACCATGTTCCCGACATCTACAAAGCAATTAGCTACCGGCTGACACCTACTGTTATGAAAGAGTATTACATGGTTACTCTGCCGAGCTCTAGACAGCACAGACACTCAACAACGGCACATTTGCAAATTATAATTACTGGTTTGCAAAAAAAAAAAGTAATCCAATAAGTTGAAATGACAATCTACCACGGCACACAGTGGTTGAAAAACACAGGTATAAACGATACTGAAGCATCGATACATAATGAAACACAATAAGTGATACTGTGTCGCTTGATGTTTCACTGTGAGTATCACATTAAGAAAAAAACAACACCTGAACGATAACAGCTGCTGTGTCATTTGACTGTAAAGCTCCAAACTGTGCCTATCTGGAAGCTCTTCTTCCGACTGCTTGTACTGAAAGAAGTCAGACAAGTGGCGACATCGGTTTTCGTGGCCATTATCGATCCAATTAAACTAAGAAAAGGCAAAAAATCTGAAATGTGGTATGATTTTCATCTTAGAGCGACAAATAAGGTAAATGTTCTTCTTTTGCGGTTTAATATTTGGCTCGTTGACCAGAGTTGTGTGAAATGTAGCTTACCACCACCAGGTGTGAATGAATGATGGGTTCCCACTTCTCTGTGAGCGCTTTGAGTATCTAATAATAGAAAAGCGCGATATAAAATCTAATCCATTATTATTATTATCATATTCTTTAAAAAAAAAAACCATAAATAATAAAAAAACTAAATATTAATTTGACATATAGTAACTTTTTTTAAATCCAGCAGATGGCGCCATTGTGAAACACCAACACAGTATCAGCGTGGCGTCAATACAGCCAGTGAGTGTGCCACACACTTACTGATGCATATCACTAATATAGAGTATATCGTGTCGCCAGTGTTCGGAAAATGACTTTTAAGAAGTAATTAATCAAGTTATTCGTTACTTTACCAAACAAGTTATTTAAGTAGTAACCAAATTACGCTTTTATAAGTGTAATAAGTTACATAAACCATTTACTTTAATAAAAAAAATCAAATATATGGCATAAGCAGTTGAGAGACGTTTCATGAGAGCAGAGTGTGTGTGCGTGCCTTTAAACGGGGAGTGCCTGTTGCCAAGTGACATGTGACGTCAGCGAGAATGCGCAACGATCAGGACTTTAGCTCAGCTTAGCAGCGGCAGTTTGCCGGCAGTAACGGCAGCTCTGTTGAATGTTTTTACTGGATTGTGTTACGTCTGGTTAATAAACACATTGAATGTGCTTCCATGGCTGTCATATCTTCTTCTCCACAAACAAGGTATTGTTGGATGGCAAGCTGGTCGCTTCAATCCTCGATTCGTTGTTCATTATCCCCACGTAGTAGTAGTGTGAATGTGTGCATGTATTACATGTTTGCTGTGTGATGTTGCCTCCTTCTATTTGATATCAACTTCATTTTAGTGTGGCGATGGTTGTTGCTTTCATTAGTAAAAAAGTTACTTCCTGCATTGAACTTCAAAAGTAGCGCGCCACGTTACGGTAACGCCATAAAAGTAATTAGATTACTCATAAAAGTAACGGCCTTTATCGCAAACACTGTGTGTCGCACACCGCTGAAACGTCTCTCCTACTATTTGCGAATGTATTCCATCCACAGCAGGACTCTTTCCCAAGTCCTTCCAGACTGAGCACAATCATCAATATGATAATACGTGTTTTTGATATGTTTGCGCACGAAAGGTTGTGCAACGTAATGGTGGTTACGCAATTTGCACAAACCACTGACTCGTAATGTTTACCCTGTAATTTTAAGGAAGTCGATTTGCAAGGGATTTGAAAGTTCTTCATCCAGGGCTCTCCCAATATCCAGGCTGCGGTCCAGTGACGGATGGACTCGGGAAGGGAAAAAAAATGATTACTTTGTGTGCCTTAAAGGCCTACTGAAATGAAATGTTTTTATTTAAACGGGGATAGCAGATCCCTTCTGTGTGTCATACTTGATCATTTCGCGATATTGCCATATTTTTGCTGAAAGGATTTAGTAGAGAACATCGACGATAAAGTTCGCAATTTTTGGTCGCTGATAAAAAAAAAGCCTTGCCTGTACCGGAAGTAGCATGACGTCACAGGTTGAAGGGCTCTTCACATTTCCCCATTGTTTACACCAGCAGCGAGAGCGATTCGGACCGAGAAAGCCACGATTACCCCATTAATTTCAGCGAGGATGAAAGATTCGTGGATGAGGAACGTGAGAGTGAAGGACTAGAGTGCAGTGCAGGACGTATCTTTTTTCGCTCTGACCGTAACTTAGGTAAAAGGGCTTATTGGATTCCACACTTTCTCCTTTTTCTATTGTAGATCACGGATTTGTATTTTAAACCACCTCGGATACTATATCCTCTTGAAAATGAGAGTCGAGAACGCGAAATGGACATTCACAGTGACTTTTATCTCCACGACAATACATCGGCGAAGCACTTTAGCTACAGAGCTAACGTGATAGCATCGTGCTTAAATGCAGATAGAAACAAAAGAAATAAGCCCCTGACTGGAAGGATAGACAGAAGATCAACAATACTACTATCAGGAGACACCGAACCAAACACTGGACCTGTAACTACACGGTTAATGCTGTGCCGCCTGTCGAAGCCTAGCAAAGCTGTTGCTAACGACGCCATTAAAGCTAACTTAGCTACGGGACTTCATCAGAGCTCTGATAAAAACATTAGCGCTCCACCTACGCCAGCCCTCATCTGCTCATCAACACCCGTGCTCACCTGCGTTCCAGCGATCGTCGGCGCAACGAAGGACTTCACCCGATCATCGATGCGGTCGGCGGCTAGCGTTGGATAGCGTGTCTGCTATCCAAGTCAAAGTCCTCCTGGTTGTGTCGCTGCAGCCAGCCGCTAATACACCGATCCCACCTACAGCTTTCTTCTTTGCAGTCTCCATTGTTCATTAAACAAATTGCAAAAGATTCATCCACACAGATGTCCAGAATATTGTGGAATTTTGCGATGAAAACAGAGCTTTTTGTATTGGATTCAATGGCGTCCGAATACTTCCGTTCCAACCATTGACGTCACTCGCATACGTCATCATTCATAGACGTTTTCAACCGGAAGTTTAGCGGGGAATTTAAAATTGCACTTTATAAGTTAACCCGGCCGTATTGGCATGTGTTGCAATGTTAAGATTTCATCATTGATATATAAACTATCAGACTGCGTGGTCGGTAGTAGTGGGTTTCAGTAGGCCTTTGATAATAATAGGACATTTTTAAAAAGGATGGATTAGTTCATGTTCAGTACCGTGAGCTGAGACATTTACATCCACTGGCCTCCGGTTTCATCTGGGAGTCGGCACATTAAAGGCTGGAATTGGGGCTTATTTGGTTTCATAGTTTTTGACAAGTTAAGGGTGGGAGTGTTAATTCCCCACCGACCCGCCACAATAAAACTGGACCAACAAATCGGAGGTACAGAAAATCTCCATAACAGGAGCACCTGCATGTATTTACAGTACCGCACGCCAAGGACTCCCTTGTGTACTTTGCTCTGCTTGCGTCTTGTCCAAAAGAGGACATCCTCCACTACTACAAAATAAAAGGTCATGTTTGAGGAAAGAGGGAAAAAAGAGCGCTTCGAGGCTAATAACATTCTGGCATTGAGCCTACGTCAACACTAAACTGGGAACCACCAACCTGGAGTACGTGATGTCACCGGACAAATGTGTTTTACAGCCCACGAGGCCCAAACTACGAGTCGTATATTCCAACACATGCACAGTAGACTTTATTGTGGAAATAGATTGACAGCCATTTCCGAAAAATACCATATGTAGTTTATTTTTTCCTGCTGCACTTGTAATTTTAGGCGGGGTTAAAGTATTTATGGGTAAAACTGCATTCTTTTCCTCTTGGCCAAAACACTCAATTCCGCTGCCACCTTCCCGACCACGCCTTCTCTATTGTGATTGGTCCGGGGTCGAGGATTCCAGCGCCCCACCCCCTCCCCTCTGCCATAGGGACACGCCCCCCCTTATCTGGTTATATAATTGGATAAATATACACTATATTGCCAAAAGTATTTGGCCACCTCACATATGAACTTGAAGTGCCATCCCATTCCTAACCCATAGGGTTCAACATGATGTTGGTCCACCTTTTGCAGCTATTACAGCTTCAACTCTTCTGAGAAGGCTGTCCACAAGGTTGCGGAGTGTGTTTATAGGAATTTGCACATGCGTCATTTGCCTGCGTGCCAAGTCGACCGGGGAAACGTGGATTAGAAAAGGACAAACTACCTAACTGCGCAGTCGCGTATTGCTTTATTGTGAAAACAGAAAAGCAAGCCCAAATAAGCAACCGCGAGTTCAAAAACAAGCCCTAAAAATGCAACATGCGACTCAAAAATTATGCAAGCGTCTTTAGGAAAAAAACAATAAGCAGACTTGGCAACACTGCTTGATTGATTGATTGATTGATTGATTGAAACTTTTGTTAGTAGATTGCACAGTACAGTACATATTCCGTACAATTGACCACTAAATGGTAACACCCGAATACGTTTTTCAACTTCTTTAAGTCGGGGTCCACGTTAATCAATTCATGGTGCTTCTAGCGCAGGCCTTGGCAATTATTTGACTCAGGGGGCCAGATTTAGATAAAAAAAGTGTGTCTGGGGGCCGGTATATCTGTTTTTAGGAACACTTAATACAAAACCTCACAATAATGATTGAAAGCTGAAAACGTTATGACAGACCGCCTTAAAAAACGGAATGGAATTTGAAATTGTTTTTACTGAATGAGACACCCAGAATGTGCATGAAAATAAAGAATGTGGGATTTACAATATTAACTATGAATGATAAAACACTGAATATTCAAAACATATTTTACAATCAACCAAAACACAACCAAAATGCAACAAACATAGTGAAAAAAAAACCCACCTACAATCTGAGATATCTCATAGTGACCATAGTAAGTAATTAGATGACTATAGTAACTAATTAGATGACCATAGTAACTAATTAGATGACCATAGTAACTAATTAGATGACCATAGTAACTAGTATATGATGCAGATTCCAAGCATTGAAAGACTTAGTATAGTGGAAGACTTCCGGTCATTAGAAAACATCACTGCACATCGTAATGGCAGCTACACTTTCCATCTTAAACATCTTAAAACAATTATTTGGGAATGTCCGGCGGGCCAGATTGAAAAGCTCAACGGGCCGCATGTGGCCCCGGGGCCTTAATTTGCCCAGATCTGTTCTAGCGGCTAGGAACTACGGTGATAACTCAACTCCCACTGGCAGTGGATGGAAATAACTTTGGTCTTGTGGACAGAGTGACCTGCCAGGCCTTTGAAGCGAGCTGAACTTTTTAATTCAATACACCCTTTTCTTTGTCTTAGTCTGCTCTCTATTTGTTCCCGTCACCCAAGTGCGATATAAGGAAACGTTCTTTAACTCATTACTATCGCGTTAACTTTGACTGCCCTAATCTCTACCTATTTTAGTAAGAGCAGATCTAAATCCTCTTTCTGTTGACTAAACCTTATTTTTTTTAGCAGGGGAAAAATGCGACTGTTGGATTCAGGTCCAAGAATAACAGCTCAGGGCTAGTGTTGGACTGTTTTTATGTCCAATTGAGTATTTTCAATAAACTATGGCCAACATTGTTATGGGCTTATTAAGTTTAATAGAACCCACCAAAGGAGAAGAGAAAGACGAGTGTGTGGGATTCTTTATGTTTTGCTCCACAAAAATGTAATTTGATTGACAAGGACAAATATTACCAGATTTATAATTACAGTGTATAAAACCCATCTGGTTTGACCGAAGTTCATGTGGCTTTGTGGTGAAGGACAATGAGCGTGGAGGAAAGAGTCAGACAATACAGGAAAAGGTATTATGTTGGTCGATTATGTCGTTTGTTTGTTGTTAGCGCAGTTAAAGCCTGCATGGACGTTTCATTTGTATGGGAAAACTTGAGTGTGACTTTCAAAGACATACGATTATTTTTCCGCGTCCAGTACAAAGAGGCGAAGGCTCATTGCAGCATTAGAGATGAACATAACACAAAATGTCAAAGGTGTTTTTGTTTTCTTTTACCTGACCTTTTAAAGGTCTACTGAAATGAATTGTTTTTATTTAAACGGGGATAGCAGATCCATTCTATGTGTCATACTTGATCATTTCGCGATATTGCCATATTTTTGCTGAAAGGATTTAGTATAGAACAACGACGATAAAGTTCGCAACTTTTGGTCGCTGATCAAAAAAAGCCTTGCCCCTACCGGAAGTAGCGTGACGTCACAGGAGGTAGGATTCCTCACAATTCCCCGTTGTTTACAATGGAGCGAGAGAGATTCGGACCGAGAAAGCGACGATTACCCCATTAATTTGAGCGAGGATGAAAGATTTGTGGATGAGGAACGTTAGAGTGACGGACTAGAATGCAGTGAAAGACATATCTTTTTTCGCTCTGACCGTAACTTAGGTACAAGGTCTCATTGGATTCCACACACTGTCCTTTTTCTATTGTGGATCACGGATTTGTATTTTAAACCACCTCGGATACTATATCCTCTTGAAAATGAGAGTCGAGAACGCGAAATGGACATTCACAGTGACTTTTATCTCCACGACGATACATCAGCGAAGCTCTTTAGCTACTGAGCTAACGTGATAGCATCTGGCTCCAATGCAGATAGAAACAAAATAAATAAATCCCTGACTGGAAGGATAGACAGAAGATCAACAATACTATTAAACCATGGACATGTAACTACACGGTTAATAATTTCCAGCTTGGCGAAGCTTAACAATGCTGTGTTGCTAACGACGCCATTGAAGCTAACTTATCAAACGGACCTCACAGAGCTATGCTAAAAACATTAGCTATCCACCTACGCCAGCCAGCCCTCATCTGCTCATCAACACCCGTGCTCACCTGCGTTCCAGCGATCGACGGTGCGACGAAGGACTTCACCCGATCACAGATGCGGTCGGCAAGACGGAGAGGAAGTTAAGGTGAGTTCGGCGGCTAACGCGTCTGCTATCCATCTCTGTCTTCCTGGTTGTGTTGCTGTAGTCCGCAGCTAATACACCGATCCCACCTACAACTTTCTTTTTTGCAGTCTCCATTGTTCATTAAACAAATTGCAAAAGATTCACCAACACAGATGTCCAGAATACTGTGGAATTTTTCGATGAAAACAGAGCAGTTTGTATGGGTCTGAATACTTCCGTTGCCGTCGTGACGTCACGCGCATACGTCATCATACAGAGACGTTTTCAAGCGGAAGTTTCCCGGGAAATTTAAAATTGCACTTTATAAGTTAACCCGGCCGTATTGGCATGTGTTGCAATGTTAAGATTTCATCATTGATATATAAACTATCAGACTGTGTGGTCGGTAGTAGTGGGTTTCAGTAGGCCTTTAAGTTGTGGTTTACAAGCACAGTCTGAAAATAGTTACTTAGTTTTGAAAACAACAAAACATCAATGGCAGTCGTCTGTGAAATGGTGATTGATTGATTGATTGAGACTTTTAATAGTAGATTGCACAGTACAGTACATATTCCGTACAATTGACCACTATATGGTAGCACCCGAATAAGTTTTTCAACTTATTCGGGTCCACGTTAATCAATTCATGGTGAACGTGCCCTATTGTGTTAAGTTTGCAGTGTCTGCATGAAGGAGTGACAATTGTGCTTGTGCATGTGTTTTTTACAACACAGTGTACTTTTACTGTAGGAATGTGTCCGCTAAGTATCGATTTTTGTGAATCGCCTTTACTGATTGATGCCTTTCAATGCTGAACACAAACGCTGATGTCCTCTGGCTGACACTCTATTTATGCTTAGTCCCCCGGCTGAAAAGCAACTAGTGTGTCTCTCCCCATTAATCACCTACATCAGGGATAGGGAACCTATGGCTCTCGAGCCAGATGTGGCTCTTTTGATGACTGCTTCTGGCTCTCAGGTAAATCTTAGCTGACATTGCTTAACACGAGAAGTAATTAATAATTCCGCTGGTAATCACAGTGTTAAAAATAACGTTCAAAATATAAAACATTCTCATGCATTTTAATCCATCCATCCGTTTTTTACCTAACCAGTTCAAGAAGTCGCATAATGGTAAGATGTATCCATCCATCCATCCATCCATCTTCTTCCACATATCTGAGGTCGGGTCGCGAGACATAGTCTTCCCAACGTGTCCTGGGTCTTCCCCATGGCCTCCTACCGGTCGGACGTGCCCTAAACACCTCCCGAGGGAGGCGTTCGGGTGGCATCCTGACCAGATGCCCGAACCACCTCATCTGGCTCCTCTCCATGTGGAGGAGCAGCTGCTTTACTTTGAGCTCCTCCCGGATGGCAGGGCTTCTCACCCTATCTCTAAGGGAGAGCCCCGCCACCCGGCGGAGGAAACTCAGTTCGGCCGCTTGTACCCGTGATCTTGTCCTTTCGGTCATAACCCAAAGCTCATGACCATAGGTGAGGATGGGAACGTAGATCGACCGGTAGATTGAGAGCTTTGCCTTCCGGCTCAGCTCCTTCTTCACCACAACGGATCGATACAGCGTCCGCATTACTGCAGACGCCTCACCGATCCGCCTGTCGATCTCACGATCCACTCTTCCCTCACTCGTGAACAAGACTCAGAGGTACTTGAACTCCTCCACTTGGGGTAGAGTCTCCTCCCCAACCCGGAGATGGCACTCCACCCTTTTCCGGGCGAGAACCATGGACTCGGTATTTCAGTTATTATTGGTTAGCTTCAGAATAACAATGTTATTAAAAATAATAAGAGACATATTATACTCTAAATATGTTGGTCTTACTTAAAAATGCGCGTATTTAGTTGTATTCAGTGTTAAAAAATATTATATGGCTCTCACGGAAATACATTTTAAAACATACAATTCCAACCTTTGATGCTGAGTGCCAAGCAGGGAGGTAATGGGTCCCATTTTTATAGTCTTTGGTATGACTCGGCCCGGGGTTTGAACTCACAACCTACCGATCTCAGGGCAGACACTCTAACCACTAGGCCAAAATATAACAATTGTTGTGTCAGCAGGGAGTAAGTGTCCATGCACTAAATTAGTCCGATTTCTTAAATAGTTTGGCTCTAAACAGGCATCCTACAACCCACAGAAACACCTTGATCCGATCGTCTTTGGTTTTTTCGGACTAACACACCTGGATTATGCAATTGAAAACCAGATCTCTCGAGTGGGTGTATGCCGGCATAGTAGACTGTTTGTATCGCGCATGCACAAGTCTCAACGCGCTGGGTTAAAACCGGAAGCAGATACCATTCAATAAAAACAACGGCAACAACTGGAATGTTAAGGAAAATTTTTATTTGCTTCACAAATTAAAAGAACGTAACATTTTGAAGTGCACAGATTGGAGAAAAAAAGAAACTGATTTATTTAAGAAGGTAGCCAAGGAAATAGACTCCCGGTGGAAATAGGAATGAGATGAAAGAGAATGAGGCAGGTACTGTAAATTACAAGGCAAAGAAGATATGGTACATCAAACCTCTTCATGCTGGATTCGTGCACTCC
>NC_084749.1:16354608-16372108 GCF_033978785.1 Entelurus aequoreus | reverse complement strand
TGTAATGGATTTAAATGGGTGTAATTTTCAATTGTTATGGTGCATGGACCTTTTTTATTGTATTCACAAAGTTCAGTGAGCAGGATGTGTTGTGTTGGTTTTTTTGCAAGGGAAAGTTCTTTGCATTGGGTCATTTAAGTGAATGCTACACCTAGTTCCGATTTGAACTGACCTGAAATACTCACAAAGCACACTTGTTGGCGACAAAATGGCAGCATCAAAAACAATCTTTTTACAAGGCCCCGCCTTCTGAAATACATCTCCTATTAATAAGTCCCAGATCCTTGTGTGGAGCTCAGCGAACTACAAGGATCTGGCGAGAGTCATGTCAATGGCTCATTTGCCTTTAATAAAATAAAAATAAGGAACCAGTTTGAATATTGTTCTGATAGTTTTAAACTGTCTTTAGTTTAAATATCATTTTCACAAATATGAATATTGTTATTGTTTTTGGGGGGTTTTCCGGGGGTGTCACAGACCGGATGGAGATGACCAGTGGGCGAGCAAAGGCTGTTTGTTCAAGTGGTGCCAATTACTCCAAATAAATGGGACCCCGCTTTGCTCTTCATCTTCCCTTCATCTTGCCGATATGGGTTGTTATTTGGAAAGTGGGTCAGATGCCCGGTGAGCCCCTCCTTCCAAATAAACAGGCCGGTTAGCTGTTTAGCCAGAATACAAGAGCCATTATGTGTGAGGAAGTTAAACATCTGTGACAGGTAAAATAGCTGCAGACAAATCACTGTTGCCCTTTCTCGCGGGACTGATTGGAAAAATGCTGATGTTTCTCTAACTGTTACCAGCAGCATACACGCGTCTGATTGCTTCTCAAAAACGCACGACGACAAGATGGTGTAAGACTCCAAAAATTAAACCTTTTTTTTTTTTTTTTTCTCCATGTTTGTCTGCAATTACTTCGCCGTGAGCCGCGGCTGACCTTGTCTGGGATCGATTTCATCACGTTGCTCGCGAGTGGGGAATAACATCTGAGCATCACCGCCCAATTTTTCAACCACCTCGTGAGTTCTGTGGAGCGTAGGGAAGAAGTATTGCTGATGAGGCTGATTTGAAGTGTGCTCATGAGGCGCAACGAGGCAAAGTGTAAGGACTTTGACG
Source organism: Entelurus aequoreus (assembly GCF_033978785.1). NCBI lineage: Eukaryota > Metazoa > Chordata > Actinopteri > Syngnathiformes > Syngnathidae > Entelurus > Entelurus aequoreus. The sequence continues at coordinate 16,370,995 of NC_084749.1, read as the reverse complement.
TCATTACAGCGTTAAAAATGTAGTGAGAATCTAAAGGCACCGTTCTGCGACTTGGAGTTTGATTGGAAGTGAAATGTTGGCGTAAACACAACAATGCATTTATGCTCTTTTATGGACTGCATCCAATCAAAGGCGGCTAACAAGGCTATAATGCAGGGGTCCTCAATAAGTGAAGCTCGGGCCAAATCCGGGTTGCCAAAGCCTTTCATTTGGCCTGCTAAACATCCCCCAAATCTAGACAACATACAGTTAAACAATAGGGAGGCTGGATGGCTCAATGGGCTTAAGGCAGGGGTGTCCAAACTTTTTCAACTGAGGGCCACACACTGAAAAATCAAAGCAAGCGGGGGCCATTTTGATATTTTTTATTGTAAAAACCAATACAATATATGTATAAAAAAGATACATTTAGGCCTCCACTCAAACCCTGGGACCCCAAAAGGTTTTGGTCAAAAACAATATTACAAATGTGTCATTATTTAGTATTATTATTATTATTCAAGGTTTAAATCTCTAGATCAACATTAGGTCTATCTGTCAATATAACGCGTTTAAAGATGTAAGTTGTATGCCATTTTTGTCAAGGAAAACCGTGGGTTTTTTTTTGAAAAAAACACAAAATATGCAATATTTTCCCCCAATAAAATTTTAAAGTGGAATATTTGAGATTATATAATAATTGGAGTCTTAAAAAGGTCAATAACTCATAACAACATTGATTTTAATTCATTATTTTTTTGAGCAATGACACTTTTAAAAAAAAGTCCCACTAAAATTATTGGGGTTTCAAAAGGGTACTGCTCAGTAAAGTTTAAAAAAATAAATCCAACATTTTTTTTAACTTTTACCACAATAGTTTCAAGATCAACTTCAGATCTATCCGTCAATTATAAGTTTTATTGTTGTTTATGTTTTTTGTTTGTTCGTTTTAGTCCCATCTTTAAAAAACTTTGTTTTTTAAATGGCAACCAAAAAATATGCAACATTTTCCCCCCAAAATATCTCAAAGTGGAATATTTAATGTGAAGTAAATGGAGCCTTGAATAGGTCAATAATTCATAATGACATTGATTTTGAGTCATTATTATTTTTTAAAGAAAGAAACAGCCTGCATGGCAGCTTTGTGTTATTAGAGTAAATAATGCAACATTTTCTTGTTACATTACGTTTCTATCTGCTTAAATGCAGATAGAAACAAAAGAAATAAGTCCCTGACTGGAAGGATAGACAGAAGATCAACAATACTACTATCAGGAGACACCGAACCAAACACTGGACCTGTAACCACACGGTTAATGCTGTGCCGCCTGTCGAAGCCTAGCAATGCTGTTGCTAATGACGCCATTGAAGCTAACTTAGCCACGGGACCTCGTCAGAGCTATGATAAAAACATTAGCGCTCCACCTACGCCAGCTCTCATCTGCTCATCAACACCCGTGCTCACCTGCGTTCCAGCGATCGACGGCGCGACGAAGGACTTCACCCGATCATCGATGCGGTCGGCGGCTAGCGTCGGCTAGCGTCGGATAGCGCGTCTGCTATCCAACTCGAAGTTCTCCTGGTTGTGTTGCTGCAGCCAGCCGCTAATACACCGATCCCACCTACAGCTTTCTTCTTTGCAGTCTCCATTGTTCATTAAACAAATTGCAAAAGATTCACCAACACAGATGTCCAGAATACTGTGGAATTTTGCGATAAAAACAGAGCTTTTTGTATCGGATACAATGTGTCCGAATACTTCCGTTTCAACCATTGACGTCACGCGCAAACGTCATCATATATAGACGTTTTCAACCGGAAGTTCCCCGGGAAATTTAAAATTGCACTTTATAAGTTAACCCGGCCGTATTGGCATGTGTTGCAATGTTAAGATTTCATCATTGATATATAAACTATCAGACTGCGTGGTCGGTAGTAGTGGCTTTCAGTAGGCCTTTAATCTCAGTGTGTCTATAAAACTTTAAGGTATGGATTGAACAAAATAAATAATAAAAAGTCTTTAAGGTATCATTTGTCATTTTCACATATTAATTGATTGGCAACACTAAATTGGCCCTAGTGTGTGAATGTGAGTGTGAATGTTGTCTGTCTATCTGTGTTGCCGACCCGGCAAATATAAACAAAACAAAACACCGGTGGAAAGCGATAATCGGTGAGAATAAAAAATCCGCGCCCGGGGGGTCGCACAGACTTCCGGAATTTTGCATCCTTTCTGATTTCAATGCGTACAAAGACACAAAAAGTGTGTTAACGCCAACACTGTATTTATATTTGCGGCGGAGAGTGGGTGGGGCGTGAAATGTTTTCTTCTCTCCTATGGTGGCGTAACAGAAAATAATTGACGAGCATTGATCTATGGAGTTATACATGTTGGTGGCACGAGGAACAAAGGAAATTTTAGCTCTGTTGGTTTTGCTCCTGGGGAGCAGCAGCTTGTCACTGACCAGTCTTCTCCATGTGCTGATGACAGCCTGCAGAGGTTGGCTGTCATCTATCTACCTATCATCTATCTATCATTTTACGCAGAGAGAGAGAAGAAGCGTGGATGTTCAGTCCACTTCTCCCTTGCCTGAGCTTGGATTCAGCTCATCATCTTGGTTCGGAGAATGGAGTGGCAGGTCGTACGATGTCAAGTCATAAACTCTGACATGCTAACCATCAGGAATTTGTGTCTCATTCACTTCTAAATGAACGCTTGTCAGGAAACAGCCTGCGTCCGGTGGAAAGACTACGGTCAAACATTGTACTTTTCTGTTGCCGAGTGCCTGCGTTCCGAACTTGTGTGCATTAAAGCTCACTTTCACTTCCGCTGTAAAGTCGCCAGGCAGTATTCCGCACCTGGATCAACAGGTCTCTCCGATATGCATATCTACCCTTACACACTCCACTGATCTCCATCCCCGCTGCACAGTCAGGAGTCTCCGCAGCTGCTGACTTTCCCAGGACTTTGCATCCACTGCCATGAATAGCTGAGCTACTGTAACCAAGCTCCAGTCATGTCTCACCACTTTCAACAATCCCCGATTCGGTTTCGAAAGTCTAGAGTTGCGTTATATCCGCCTTGTATTGTTTTACGTTACGTTTCATGTTGTATAATGTACAGTGACGGCGTGGACGTCGGTTCATGGGGGGGGGATCCGATTTCTGCGCGTAGGTTGTTGACAGATGCTAGGTGTCCCGTTGCAAGGGTCAGTAATGTGACCCCCTCAGGGCCGGCTTTGTTAATTTTACCAGTAATCTGTTAGGAAATACACTGGAAGGAATTATCATTGAGGTGTTTGTGTTCTCTTACTTGGTACTTTGTTCTGTAATTCATTCCTGATGGTCCGGAGATTGTGTCCACACTGCGCCTCTGTAAGAAGAGCCAGCTATAAATAATCACAGTATGCTTCGGACAATTCCTTAACACATTTGCTTTGGTTCAACCTGGCAGGAAATAACACCTTTGCTGGTTCATCAATCTCCTAGGTAGCCTAATCAGTGCCTCCAGGATTTCACTAACTTTTTTAGAGATTGTGGTGCTTTAAAATGCCTGCATTTGCGGCAGCTTTTTTCAGAAAGTTGTGATGTTTTTAGGAATATTTTTTTCATTAACATCAAATCAACATTTTTATATGAATTTGTTATCAATGTTTCAACAGTTTCTTGTAACATTAACCTCAAAAAGCACATATTATAACACAAATTTGAAAACAAATATTGTATTGTTTTACTTATTCTATACCACACAGACTTTAAAGTAGACACTAGATGTTTTAATTAAATGTAACTACCGCATTTTTCGGAGTATAAGTCGCTCCGGAGTATAAGTCGCACCGGCCGAAAACACATAATAAAGAAGGAAAAAAAACATATATAAGTCGCACTGGAGTATAAGTCGCATTTTTGGGGGAAATGTATTTGATAAAACCCAACACCAAGAATTGACATTTGAAAGGCATTTTAAAATAAATAAAGAATAGTGAACAACAGGTTGAATAAATGTACGTTATATGACGCATAAATAACCAACTGAGAACGTGCCTGGTATGTTAACGTAACATATTATGTTAAGAGTCATTCAAATAACTATAACATATAGAACATGCTATACGTTTACCAAACAATCTGTCACTCCCAATCGCTAAATCACATGAAATCTTATACGTCTAGTCTCTTACGTGAATGAGCTAAATAATATTATTTGATATTTTACGCTAATGTGTTAATAATTTCACACATAAGTCGCTCCTGAGTATAAGTCGCACCCCCGGCCAAACTATGAAAAAAACTGCGACTTATAGTCCGAAAAATACGGTAACAATAGTGGGAAATATCAATCAAAATGATTTGAAGAACCACCACCAAAGGCTTCCTTATTATCTGTTCTGTCGTCCACAAGTTGCAGACATTCTCCATGTTTATTTTACGCTTGAAATGTGTTCATCCATCTTAAACATTCATTTATGTGCCAAAGAATGGGAAATTTGGAGCCGCTGGTGCACACTTTAAAAGGGTCCTATTATGCAAAACATATTTTTCTTGCCTGTTGGTTCCAGTTTTTGTGTATTTGAGATCCCTGTAAGAACCGAAAATATGAATTTAAACCGTGGAGGCTTTGAGGAGATATTTATAAAATATTTTTGTCTCGTTCCAAATAAGCCATTTTAGATTTGCCCCGACTTACCAAGACTTGACGACAGCGAATATCTCCATACATGGTAGAGATTTAGCAGAACAGCTTTGCGCGAGTTTGACCTTGTACTCAATAAGTTCCTTCTTTTTTTCTGTTCTCCTGTTGTATCCTCCGCTGTTGATATTTCTAATACAAAGTAGTGTTTAGTTCGAACTTATATCTGTCAGACTTGCTATGCAAGCGCTAAAAATGACAACATAGCTGACGGGGCTAAGACGCAGTCAAAGTAAATGAGAGAAGAGACGGTCAGAAAGCGGCTTGAAATCGGTCTGTAAAACTTAATCTGTGCAAGATTTTGACCAAAGAACCACCATTACATGTTATGTAAACCACAGGGAAGTGTTTTAATGTAGAAACAATCATAATATGGCCCTTTTAAAGGCCTACTGAAACCCACTACTACCGACCACACAGTCTGATAGTTTATATATCAATGATGAAATCTTAACATTGCAACACATGCCAATACGGCCGGGTTAGATTAGTAAAGTGCAATTTTAAATTTCCCGCGAAATATCCTGCTGAAAATGTCTCGGTATGATGACATTTGCCCGTGACGTCACGGATTGTAGCGGACATTTTTGGGACACCATTGTGGCCAGCTGTTAAGTCGTCTGTTTTCATCGCAAAATTCCACAGTATTCTGTGTTGGTGAATCTTTTGCAATTTGTTTAATGAACAATGGAGATAGCAAATAAGAAAGCTGTAGGTGGGAAGCGGTGTATTAGCGGCCGGCTGCAGCAACACAAACACGTAGCGGCTACGTCGTAGCCGGTGTTTCATTGTTTACATTCCCGAACAATGACAGTCAAGCTTTACCATTGGCCTGTGGAGAACTGGGGGGATTGAGTGTGTTGTACGGGTGTTTGATTTGTATTGGCGGGTTATATGGACGGGAGGGGGGAGGTGATTGTTATGTGGGATTAATTTGTGGCATATTAAATATAAGCCTGGTTGTGTTGTGTTTATTTACTGTTTTAGTCATTCCCAGCTAAATATCAGGTCCCACCCGCCTCTCACAGCATCTTCCCTATCTGAATGGCTTCCACTGCCCTCTAGTCCTTCACTCTCACTTTCCTCATCCACTAATCTTTCATCCTCGCTCAAATTAATGGGGGAATCGTCACTTTCTCTGTCCGAATCGCTCTCGCTGCTTGTGGCCATGATTGTAAACAATGTGTAGATGTGAGGAGCTCCACAACCTGTGACGTCACGCTACTTCCGGGACAGGCAAGGCTTTTTTATCAGCGACCAAAAGTTGCGAACTTTATCGTCGATGTTCTCTACTAAATCCTTTCAGCAAAAATATGGCAGTATCGCGAAATGATCAAGTATGACACATAGAATGGATCTGCTATCCCCGTTTAAATAAGTAAATCTCATTTCAGTAGGCTTTTAAGGTAGACCGTAGTAGATCTTGTAATAATGGTTTTAATAAAGTGATTATTGTTTGATGACCTCCGAAGGTCCTGAGTAGTCCTGAGTTCAAACCCGGGCTGGGGATCTTTCTGTGTGGAGTTTGCATGTTCTCCCCGTGACTGCGTGGGTTCCCTCCGGGTACTCCGGCTTCCTCCCACCGCCAAAAACATACACCTGGGGATAGGTTGATTGGCAACACTAAATTGGCCCTAGTGTGTGAATGTGAATGTTGTCTGTCTATCTGTGTTGGCCCTGCGATGAGGTAGCGACTTGTCCAGGGTGTACACTGCCTTCCGCCCGAATGCAGCTGAGATAGGCTCCAGCACACCTAGCGACCACAAAAGGGACAAGCGGTAGAAAATGGATGGATGGACCTGCTTGTCTTCCTTTCAACATCCGGGCAAAAGCTACACAATTTTATATCGACACAAAAACATCACAATCTGGGAGATTCGTAACTTTAGTCAGGAGGTCAATAGACAAGGGCGATATCCTGGAATTTTCCGGAGATTTCGGAAGGTCTGTAAAAAGTCTTTGAGTTCATGCCGTCCATAGTCTTTGATTTTGTTAGATCACGTTTTGTGTAAGTGAGATTTCAGGCTTGGAGGACTCGAGTCTGGCTCGGTTGTAGGACAGAACTGTTATGTGCGGTGTGCAGACCATCAAAACAGTTAGATGCCTCTGTTTTTATATTTATGTGTGGGCTCTGTGACTGTTATAAAAATCTCCTTAGATTTAGAAGATCTTTCGTCAAGGCTTACAAGTGTTTTGCAGGGACTTCAGCTACCATAAAAAATGAAATGCATGCTAAACGTCATAATGAATTAGCTCGTGATTTATCGACAATGGCACATGTAACAATCTGTTTGGGATGTATGAAATGAACATACAGTACAGTACATCATAGACTATTAAATCACACTCTTTGGGAACTCTGTAAGGTAAGATAGCAAGTGAGCTTAATGAACGTGGTCATCAGTCTGGCGCTGATGCTCCCTCAGAAACCTTGGTAGCTTTGATCCAACCAACTGAGGCGCACACCAGTTCTGCAAGTCCAAAAAGAAAAGTCTCGCAGATAAAGGACGTCATTAAAAGCAATAAAGCATATCTGTGCTGAGCGGGTACCCAGACTGATCTTAGATTTGCATCAAATATTCGTTCTAGTCTTTGAAGTCTGTCATCTATAATAATATCTGTAGTAAACAACTGGTGTATTACAGCCTACAGCAGAAAATACAGTCATGAAATATAGAATGAAGACCGTTGAAAGGCTTTTTATAAGTGTAAATAAGGAGACTTGTATGTTTTTTTCGAGAGTTCTTCACTTGCATAAGAGTGGAACCCTAAAAATAGCTTATTTGCTATCCTACAGCTCTTGGAGGATCAGAGTTAAAGGAGGCAGCTGAATGGGGCAAAGCCTCGCACTGCGGACAGATGTTTGAGAGAACAGGTGGCGGGGCCTGTCCCCTGGATTTGCATAGCTATGACACACGCGGCAGACCTCGGCGACTTCAAAAGGCAGCAGCCAAACTGCTAATGATCTGTAGAAAGCGGCGAGAGGGGTAGCGGGCCGGCAAGTCGGTTCACAGGCGCTTCAAGCAGAAAGTCCACAGAAAAAGTTTTTGTGTCTGCTACTGAATTATTTCAATAATGAGGTCACACTTTCTGTCCCTGGTGGGAAAGATATTTGGTAGCAGTTCTTGCAGAAATGATGAGTGGAGGCTGGGAGACGACGTCAGAGAGAGTCAGTTATGAATTAAGAATAAAACAGAGAACTGTACTTAATACTGTACATCCTGGCTTATAGCAAAGACCAGATAATACTAGGCATGTGAACTCAGGATCTGATTTGATTCCGATTCTTGGGGTGACGATGCGATTCATCGGATTCAAGACGATTCTCGCAATTTATTATTTGGTTTATAAATTATAATAAACCTTTTCAAAACAGGTAACAGGTTACAAAAGCTCCTCTGGGATGCTGACTGTCACGTGCGGGTCGCATCTTACTGCAGGGCCGTTCTACCGGGATGCAGACGGACAACTCCGGACGAAGGCGTGAGGTAGGAGATGATTTATTTTCCATAAATCAGTCAAGAAAACAAGAATAAACAGAAAAGCGGGCCGATAGCATGGGAAGCTCTGGCGAAGCTTAGCGCAGGAACATGAATCAAGAATAACCAAACGTAACTTGTTGCATAAGCAAACAATGAAGCCAGACCGAGTGTGGCGAGCAACGTGAATAAATAGCTCTCTGATTAGTGGTCGACAGCAGGTGAGCGTGCCGACCACTAACAAGAGGCAGGTGAACCCAATTAATCCCCATGGAAACCAAAACAAACCCAGAGGTGCACAAAACAGGAACTAAGAGAGTCCAAAACTAACAGAATATAACTAAACAAAACATGATCCGGGCCACGGATATGATGTATGCGTGCAAGCGAGAAAGTGTGGAGATTGCTTTTAGCACATTTAAAAAAGAAAAAAGTTTGTTGGAAATTATGAATCAAGTCAGAAATGATATAAATAAAAATGTTTTTATTTTTGGCAACCCTACTAAATACAGGAGGTCCTGGACCTCTGAATGAGTTTCAGTCCTCCGACGGCATTGTAGATCAGAAAATCTATCACGGATGTTCCAATCAGGGTTTTTTGACACCGATTCCAATTCCGATCATCCATGAGTGAGATCGGTTAATACCGATACCGATCACGTGATGTATTAAGTAATCTTTATGGTGAGTGCTATTGACAGTTTAACAATATCAATTAGTTCTTTATTATATTTTACTAAATACAACCATTTGATCAAAACAAAGTCAGTAGTACAAAATAGGTAAACAAAAGCAAAAACTACTATCTACTACTCATTTAAATCTGTTACATTGTGTCCTCAAAGTCCTTCTGTCTTTTAACAAAAACGACAAAAAAAGTAGTTTGTGATAATTAGGGTTGGGTATCGAGTATCGATTGGAACCGGGACTAACTTTCCGATTCTCCCGGAATCGTTCAAAAGTTTAAATTTCGATTCCTATTTTCGATACCCAGTCCGCCGACCGGAAAAAAATATGTCCGCCGAACCGGAAGAAGAAGCCGCTGAACACCAACGAAGAAGCGCCCACCGCCGGAAGTGTTAGCATAGCCGAGCGAGTCAGTCAAGCTCAAGCATGGATAGCGGGCGTCGGCGGTCGAAAGAGTGGCTTTACTTTACAAAAAAAAATGAAATAACCGCGAAATAACAGAGCTCCATGTCCATCAAGAAACGAGTGGAGAGAGAGCTGCAGATGTACCAGGACGTTCCACCGATACTTATGTCTGACGACCCTGCTACATGGTGGTGGTCCGGTGGAACCAATAAAAGACTTATCCTTTGCTGTCAGATCTAGCTTTCTCCTATTTATGCGTTCAAGCTTCTTCCACACCCAGCGAACGTGTATTTTCCACAGCAGGAGACACTATCTGTCCAGAACGCACACGCATTCTGCCTGAGAAGGCGGATATGGTCATTTTCCTAAACAAGAACTGTCTCTGATTTTATACTGTACCTGCTGCTAATCTGGACTGGGTTTTGCAAGTTGTTTCTTATTGTTTATTTGCTTTTCTGCACCAGGTTAGCCCATCAGTGGGAGCACGGTAACATTTTTAAGTACGTGCAGCATCATACACTTGTGTGTGTAAATGTGTTTTCATGAGGTTTCCTGCAGCATCATACACTTATGTGTAAAGGTGTTTTCATGAGGTTTCCTGCAGCATCATACACTTATGTGTAAAGGTGTTTTCATGAGGTTTCCTGCAGCATCATACACTTGTGTGTGTAAATGTGTTTTCATGAGGTTTCCTGCAGCATCATACACGTATGTGTAAATGTGTTTGCATGAGGTTTATAAAAATAAAGCTCTCTTGAGGAAAGTGTACCCCTGAGAAAATGTATTCATAATTTATAATATTTATATTCAAGTTCATAGATTTGATATTTATATTCTAGTTGAAAACAGCCCTGTGAGGAATTTATAGTAAAGTTCATAAAAAGTTAATAGAATTAAAATTGATGGAGAATGTCAGACTATTTCATTCAGAAAGACTGTAGGTTAGCTAGCTCATTTAAAATATCCTAAACTTTTTTTTGACCCTGCCTCTTAAAAGAATCGGAACCGAGAATCGTCAGGAATCGGAATCGAAACAAAGAATCGGAATCGTTCTAATTCAAACGATGCCCAACCCTAGTGATAATACAAATAACTCTATAGTATCGATCATAGAGTGATACTTGGGGATGGGAACTGAATTTGGTACCTTTTTGTCTCCGACCAAATTACGCTGGTACTAAAAATCCTATGATGCCATTTTACGGTACCTGGGTCGCCGACTTAGCCAATCTTCGCACTTCGGCACATGCCGATGACTCTGGCAGGACAGTGCGGACAAACTACCTCTAGGTATGTTGCAATTTTCAACGCAAGCAAAGAAATTGAAAGAAACGCTCCAACGTAAGTTAAGTACAGCTCCTTTTTTCTTGACGCTGATATACACGGACTTTGCTATTGACATGCTTGCATTAGCAATTTTACATGGCAATTTCAACACCTGCAAATGTGTTCATGAAAAGTACAACTAACATGCACGTTACAATTAAACAGTTGGTGCGTAGTAAGTACAATACTTATATGATTAACACTTTGTAGGGTTCCACAAATAAACAAAAACATACACCATAAACTATACACTATTGCCAACTAACGTCTTTAACTTGCAACTACGATTGCAACTTAATGTCATACTTGCAAATGAGGCTGATAAATGTAATAAAACAAGATACATTGCCAAATGTATTTGGTCACCCATCCAAATGATCAGAATCAAGTGTCCTAATCAATAAATGTAAATAAATTAGGGTGGTCCTAAAAAAGAGGGATTTTTCAAATTGACTGTGTCGGTTTTAAATGTGCTCCCCCTCTGGTCAACATATGAAATAACGAGTGTGTGTCAAAATTTGAAGTGCTCCCCCTCTGGCCAACATATGTACTAACAAGTGTGTGTAAGAAATTGAAATGCGCTCCCTTTGGCCAAAATGTATTTAACAAAAATACAATAAATATGTAAATAGAGACATACTGTAATAACTTGAAGTAAATAATGAAGATTACAAACAAAAATTTAAAAAACAATTTAAAAAAAAAACTTAAAGCAGTCTTTTTCTCACAATTTGACGACTTTTTTCTTATAAAATTGGGAACAATTTCTCATATTCTTTCTGTTTCTGTTACATTGCAACATTTTCTTGTAAAATTATTACTTCATGTAAAAGTATTACTTTTTAATGCAAAATGGTGACATTTGTCATATAAAATTCTGACTTTTATCACAATATTGCCAATTGTTTTTGTTGTTCTTGTAAAATAGTGACTTTCGTCTACATTTTGGCAAGTACAACCCCCATTATTATTATCATAATATTGCCAACAAGTTTTCTTATAAAATTGTGACTTTTTTCGAGTGAAATGACGACTCTTTTCATTAAATTGCCAAAACATTCAGCTTTTCTTGTAAAATTCCAACTTTTATCATAACGTTACACAACTGTTCAGTTGTTTTTGGTCAAATGTTGACTTGTGTTGAGTAAAATGACGACTTTTATTATAATACTGCCAAAATTCTAAGTTTTTCTTGTGAAATTGTGACCTTTTTCCTGTGAGATTCCAACAAATTTTTCACAACGAGCTTTTTTATATTGGCATAGTATGTATATATTATTAATGTTGTAAATACACATCTTTATATATCTACAAAGGCTGGTCCTAAAGAGGTAGGCATTTTTCAGAGTTCTCAAGAAGGTAACAAAAATAATTTGTGTGTGTGTGTGTGTGTGTGTGTGTGTGTGTGTGTGTGTGTGTGTGTGTGTGTGTGTGTGTGGTCGGCAGTTGTTTTGGCTAAGGTCATGATCTGGCTCTCATCAGGTCAAGGCATGTGTCCAATAAAGGGCGAGGGAAGGGAAAACAGACGAGGAGAGAAACCCACACACATTGGTGGACAAAGGCAGCAATAATAGTATTTTTGGATGTTTATTTGAATGTGGCACCCAGAAGAGGCTTTGGGAGCTGCGGAGTAATACAAGCAAGATGTCGTCAAAGCACCCCTGCAGAGTGAGGTCAGTTTACCTCGGGAACACCCCGGAACTGAAACAGGAGGAGCGTATTTACTCACATGGGTGAGAGCGTGTAATGTCATTTACGGTTGGGAGAGTGCAAGAGCTTTAATTTATGGGAGTCTTCAGTGCTACATATGAGCTTGAACTGAAGGAGTCTCAATATCTGGCGGTTCTTTTTACTACAGCAACACCGCGGCAGAATTGAAAAAAAGACTTTGGAACGTCCCCCCCCCACCCCACCCTGCTCATGTCAAAATATGAACTTTATAGGACTGACTTGACTCAGGAAGTGTTTTTTTGCGAAAAGCCACAGCGAGACGCGTGGATTGTGGGTATCGGAATGCTTGGTTTATTCACAGAGTGTGCCGGAATACAGCATCGGCTGATGAAGCTTGCAATGACACAATAATTAAGGAGATTATTACAAGTTCAAGTAAATGATTGTCACACACACACGAGGTGTGGTGAAATTAACCTCTGCATTTGACCCATCACCCGCACCCCCTGGAAAGTGAGGGGAGCAGTGAGCAGCTGCGGTGGCCGCGCCCGGGGATAAGAGAGAGGATTATATAACAACTGTTGGTGTGTCTGTCAGGTGGCAGTATCACATGACACGTAAGAGGAGGGCGGATTCATTCATAAATTGTCGATAGGGATGGGTACCGTTTAGAGATGTCCGATGATGGCTTTTTTGCCGATATTCCGATATTGTCCAACTCTTAATTACCGATTCCGATATCAACCGATACCGATATATACAGTCGTGGAATTAACACATTATTATGCCTAATTTTGTTGTGATGCCCCGCTGGATGCATTAAACAATGTAACAAGGTTTTCCAAAATAAATCAACTCAAGTTACGGAAAAAAATGCCAACATGGCACTGCCATATTTATTATTGAAGTCACAAAGTGCATTATTTTTTTAACGTGCCTCAAAACAGCAGCTTGGAATTTGGGACATGCATGAGGAGGTTGAGGTGGGGATGGGGGGGGGGGGGGTGGCGGGGGGTGTATATTGTAGCGTCCCGGAAGAGTTAGTGCTGCAAGGGGTTCTGGGTATTTGTTCTGTTGTGTTTATGTTGTGTTACGGTGCCGACGTTCTCCCGAAATGTGTTTGTCATTCTTGTTTGGTGTGGGTTCACAGTGTGGCGCATATTTGTAACAGTGTTAAAGTTGTTTATACGGCCACCCTCAGTGTGACCTGTATGGCTGTTGACCAAGTATGCATGCATTCACTTGTGTGTGTGAAAAGCCGTGGATATTATGTGATTGGGCCGGCACGCAAATGCAGTGCCTTTAAGGCACGGCCAAATATTGTTGTCTGGGTTGAAATCGGGAGAATGGTTGCCCCGGGAGATTTTCGGGAGGGGCACTGAAATTCGGAAGTCTCCCGGGAAAATTGGGAGGGTTGGCAAGTATGATTGGGAGACGCAACTGCTCTGTACTTCTCCCTACGTCCGTGTACCACTCCGTACAGCGGCGTTTTAATAAGTCATAAATTTTACTTTTTGAAACCGATACCGATCATTTCCGATATTACATTTTAAATAGGGATGTCCGATAATGGCTTTTTGCCGATATCCAATATTCCGATATTGTCCAACTCTTTAATTACCGATACCGATATCAACCGATATATGCAGTCGTGGAATTAACACATTATTATGCCTAATTTGGACAACCAGGTATGGTGAAGATAAGGTACTTTTTTAAAAAATTAGTAAAATAAGATAAATAAATTAAAAACATTTTCTTGAATAAAAAAGAAAGTACAACAATATAAAAACAGTTACATAGAAACTAGTAATGAATGAAAATTAGTCAAATTAACTGTTAAAGGTTAGTACTATTAGTGGACCAGCAGCACGCACAATCATGTGTGCTTACAGACTGTATCCCTTGCAGACTGTATTGATATATAATGTAGGAACCAGAATATTAATAACAGAAAGAAACAACCCTTTTGTGTGAATGAGTGTAAATGGGGGAGGGAGGTTTTTTGGGTTGGTGCACTAATTGTAAGTGTATCTTGTGTTTTTTATGTTGATTTAATAATAAAAAATAAAAAACTGATACCGATAATAAAAAAAACGATACCGATAATTTCCGATATTACATTTTAACGCATGTATCGGCCGATATTATCGGACATCTCTAATTTTAAAGCATTTATCCGATATTATCGGACACCTCTAGTCCTAACTCTCCGTAACAATAAGCCTTGTACTTACTACGCACCAGCTGTTTGATTTTTTTTTTTTTGTCTATTTACAAATTTAGAGGTTTTGAAATCGCCATGTTATAATCGCTAATGCTAATCAGTAGCATGTCAATGGCAAAGCCAATGTATATTATCATCAAGCTAGCGCATGTTGGAAAAAGTGGAGCCTTACTTTACCTACGTTGCAGCGTTGGATTTTGCGTGAATCTGTGCCTTGTAGAACCGACGGGAAAGTGCCGTATTAGGAACTCCTAAGCCAGTTATGAATGTTTGAATGAAACGATGCCTGAACAGGTCATGTAAAGTTTGCAACAACTGAATTATAATAATAATAATAATACAATATTGTATTTGTAAAAAGGACTTTACATTGAGTAAACAACCTCAAAGTGCTACAGTGTATTAAAAAAAAATAAAAGGTAATTAAAAATGAAAACTAGAACAGCCAAATAGCTAGAACTACCGTATTTTTCGGAGTATAAGTCGCGCCGGCCGAAAATGCATAATAAAGAAGGAAAAAAACATATATAAGTCGCACTGGAGTATAAGTCGCATTTTTGGGGAAATGTATTTGATAAAACCCAACACCAAGAATAGACATTTGAAAGGCAATTTAAAATAAATAAAGAATAGTGAACAACAGGCTGAATAAGTGTACGTTATATGAGGCATAAATAACCAACTGAGAACGTGCCTGGTATGTTAACGTAACATATTATGGTAAGAGTCATTCAAATAACTATAACATATAGAACATGCTATACGTTTACCAAACAATCTGTCACTCCTAATCGCTAAATCCCATGAAATCTTATACGTCTAGTCTCTTACGTGAATGAGCTAAATAATATTATTTGATATTTTACGGTAATGTGTTAATAATTTCACAAATAAGTCGCTCCTGAGTATAAGTCGCACCCCCGGCCAAACTATGAAAAAAACTGCAACTTATAGTCCGAAAAATACGGTAGTATGCATATATCTAAAAAAAAAGGCTTTTTTAAAAAGAAGGGTTTTTAAGCCTTTTTTAAACGCATCCACAGTCTGCGGTGCACTCAGGTGGTCAGGGAGAGCGTTCCACAGACTGGGAGCGGCGGAGCAGAAAGCCCGGTCTCCCATTGTCCGTTGCTTCGTCCTCGGAGATTGGAGGAGGTTATCCTGTCATTCACTCACACATTATGGTCAAATAGTTTTGAAAAAACAACTTGGAAGTCAATCAGCCTCACAGACAGGACTGTGGCTTGACTTTACTTATTTGATATGAAGTGTTCTTCCCCCACAGCCCTGCTGAACACCGTATTAATGTTACACAACCCTTACAACACTACCGCTCAAGCATGACCTGGAAGAAATGACATTTAGCCACGAGGTGGCCTCAGTCCTTCCATCTGTGTGTTTTTCATAATTGGAACATTTTCTCGAGGCTTTTAGTTAAAAAAGGACCCTCAGACATAATCTTCACCATCTTGACGGAACCCAAACATGTTCCGAGCCTCTCCTGAGGAGCAGCCACATCCAGTTCCCCCCCCCTCAATAACATATTTTATTAAAGCAGGGTGAAAACAATTAAGAGCGTGTGAGTTCTGCACGTTTTTTTTGAATAAGCGTCCCTCAGTCCGCTGAAGTCGGGCCCTAAAGTGACACAAGTAGTACCGCCTGAAGGGATTGCAGGGGTAATTTAATTACAGCTAATATGCTCCAAACCTCCCCCCGAATCGGCTGTCCAATTCATTTTTTTTACTGAGGGCTGCTGGAAAAAGAAATATCAATGAGATGTGAAATATTTAATTGTGCATCACAATTATGATTATGCACCATAGTCAGATGCACTCCATTACACTCCGGAGTTTCAAAACAATGGCCGTGTTTATTGTTTCATTGGTGTGGCACGGAACTTTTCCCTTCTCAGCGGGACTCAGCGTC